>NC_134830.1:2822567-2903807 GCF_004210375.1 Tachypleus tridentatus | reverse complement strand
TTGTTTCACAAACCAAGTATCTGGTTGAATGCTGCAGACTAGTTGATAGTCTAGATTCACTTATTGTTTCTACAGGTCATTTAACACAAGTAAGTTGTTTCACAAACCAAGTATCTGGTTGAATGCTGCAGACTAGTTGATAGTCTAGATTCACTTATTGTTTCTACAGGTCATTTAACACAAGTAAGTTGTTTCACAAACCAAGTATCTGGTTGAATGCTGCAGACTAGTTGATAGTCTAGATTCACTTATTGTTTCTACAGGTCATTTAACACAAGTAAGTTGTTTCACAAACCAAGTATCTGGTTGAATGCTGCAGACTAGTTGATAGTCTAGATTCACTTATTGTTTCTACAGGTCATTTAACACAAGTAAGTTGTTTCACAAACCAAGTATCTGGTTGAATGCTGCAGACTAGTTGATAGTCTAGATTCACTTATTGTTTCTACAGGTCATTTAACACAAGTAAGTTGTTTCACAAACCAAGTATCTGGTTGAATGCTGCAGACTAGTTGATAGTCTAGATTCACTTATTGTTTCTACAGGTCATTTAACACAAGTAAGTTGTTTCACAAACCAAGTATCTGGTTGAATGCTGCAGACTAGTTGATAGTCTAGATTCACTTATTGTTTCTACAGGTCATTTAACACAAGTAAGTTGTTTCACAAACCAAGTATCTGGTTGAATGCTGCAGACTAGTTGATAGTCTAGATTCACTTATTGTTTCTACAGGTCATTTAACACAAGTAAGTTGTTTCACAAACCAAGTATCTGGTTGAATGCTGCAGACTAGTTGATAGTCTAGATTCACTTATTGTTTCTACAGGTCATTTAACACAAGTAAGTTGTTTCACAAACCAAGTATCTGGTTGAATGCTGCAGACTAGTTGATAGTCTAGATTCACTTATTGTTTCTACAGGTCATTTAACACAAGTAAGTTGTTTCACAAACCAAGTATCTGGTTGAATGCTGCAGACTAGTTGATAGTCTAGATTCACTTATTGTTTCTACAGGTCATTTAACACAAGTAAGTTGTTTCACAAACCAAGTATCTGGTTGAATGCTGCAGACTAGTTGATAGTCTAGATTCACTTATTGTTTCTACAGGTCATTTAACACAAGTAAGTTGTTTCACAAACCAAGTATCTGGTTGAATGCTGCAGACTAGTTGATAGTCTAGATTCACTTATTGTTTCTACAGGTCATTTAACACAAGTAAGTTGTTTCACAAACCAAGTATCTGGTTGAATGCTGCAGACTAGTTGATAGTCTAGATTCACTTATTGTTTCTACAGGTCATTTAACACAAGTAAGTTGTTTCACAAACCAAGTATCTGGTTGAATGCTGCAGACTAGTTGATAGTCTAGATTCACTTATTGTTTCTACAGGTCATTTAACACAAGTAAGTTGTTTCACAAACCAAGTATCTGGTTGAATGCTGCAGACTAGTTGATAGTCTAGATTCACTTATTGTTTCTACAGGTCATTTAACACAAGTAAGTTGTTTCACAAACCAAGTATCTGGTTGAATGCTGCAGACTAGTTGATAGTCTAGATTCACTTATTGTTTCTACAGGTCATTTAACACAAGTAAGTTGTTTCACAAACCAAGTATCTGGTTGAATGCTGCAGACTAGTTGATAGTCTAGATTCACTTATTGTTTCTACAGGTCATTTAACACAAGTAAGTTGTTTCACAAACCAAGTATCTGGTTGAATGCTGCAGACTAGTTGATAGTCTAGATTCACTTATTGTTTCTACAGGTCATTTAACACAAGTAAGTTGTTTCACAAACCAAGTATCTGGTTGAATGCTGCAGACTAGTTGATAGTCTAGATTCACTTATTGTTTCTACAGGTCATTTAACACAAGTAAGTTGTTTCACAAACCAAGTATCTGGTTGAATGCTGCAGACTAGTTGATAGTCTAGATTCACTTATTGTTTCTACAGGTCATTTAACACAAGTAAGTTGTTTCACAAACCAAGTATCTGGTTGAATGCTGCAGACTAGTTGATAGTCTAGATTCACTTATTGTTTCTACAGGTCATTTAACACAAGTAAGTTGTTTCACAAACCAAGTATCTGGTTGAATGCTGCAGACTAGTTGATAGTCTAGATTCACTTATTGTTTCTACAGGTCATTTAACACAAGTAAGTTGTTTCACAAACCAAGTATCTGGTTGAATGCTGCAGACTAGTTGATAGTCTAGATTCACTTATTGTTTCTACAGGTCATTTAACACAAGTAAGTTGTTTCACAAACCAAGTATCTGGTTGAATGCTGCAGACTAGTTGATAGTCTAGATTCACTTATTGTTTCTACAGGTCATTTAACACAAGTAAGTTGTTTCACAAACCAAGTATCTGGTTGAATGCTGCAGACTAGTTGATAGTCTAGATTCACTTATTGTTTCTACAGGTCATTTAACACAAGTAAGTTGTTTCACAAACCAAGTATCTGGTTGAATGCTGCAGACTAGTTGATAGTCTAGATTCACTTATTGTTTCTACAGGTCATTTAACACAAGTAAGTTGTTTCACAAACCAAGTATCTGGTTGAATGCTGCAGACTAGTTGATAGTCTAGATTCACTTATTGTTTCTACAGGTCATTTAACACAAGTAAGTTGTTTCACAAACCAAGTATCTGGTTGAATGCTGCAGACTAGTTGATAGTCTAGATTCACTTATTGTTTCTACAGGTCATTTAACACAAGTAAGTTGTTTCACAAACCAAGTATCTGGTTGAATGCTGCAGACTAGTTGATAGTCTAGATTCACTTATTGTTTCTACAGGTCATTTAACACAAGTAAGTTGTTTCACAAACCAAGTATCTGGTTGAATGCTGCAGACTAGTTGATAGTCTAGATTCACTTATTGTTTCTACAGGTCATTTAACACAAGTAAGTTGTTTCACAAACCAAGTATCTGGTTGAATGCTGCAGACTAGTTGATAGTCTAGATTCACTTATTGTTTCTACAGGTCATTTAACACAAGTAAGTTGTTTCACAAACCAAGTATCTGGTTGAATGCTGCAGACTAGTTGATAGTCTAGATTCACTTATTGTTTCTACAGGTCATTTAACACAAGTAAGTTGTTTCACAAACCAAGTATCTGGTTGAATGCTGCAGACTAGTTGATAGTCTAGATTCACTTATTGTTTCTACAGGTCATTTAACACAAGTAAGTTGTTTCACAAACCAAGTATCTGGTTGAATGCTGCAGACTAGTTGATAGTCTAGATTCACTTATTGTTTCTACAGGTCATTTAACACAAGTAAGTTGTTTCACAAACCAAGTATCTGGTTGAATGCTGCAGACTAGTTGATAGTCTAGATTCACTTATTGTTTCTACAGGTCATTTAACACAAGTAAGTTGTTTCACAAACCAAGTATCTGGTTGAATGCTGCAGACTAGTTGATAGTCTAGATTCACTTATTGTTTCTACAGGTCATTTAACACAAGTAAGTTGTTTCACAAACCAAGTATCTGGTTGAATGCTGCAGACTAGTTGATAGTCTAGATTCACTTATTGTTTCTACAGGTCATTTAACACAAGTAAGTTGTTTCACAAACCAAGTATCTGGTTGAATGCTGCAGACTAGTTGATAGTCTAGATTCACTTATTGTTTCTACAGGTCATTTAACACAAGTAAGTTGTTTCACAAACCAAGTATCTGGTTGAATGCTGCAGACTAGTTGATAGTCTAGATTCACTTATTGTTTCTACAGGTCATTTAACACAAGTAAGTTGTTTCACAAACCAAGTATCTGGTTGAATGCTGCAGACTAGTTGATAGTCTAGATTCACTTATTGTTTCTACAGGTCATTTAACACAAGTAAGTTGTTTCACAAACCAAGTATCTGGTTGAATGCTGCAGACTAGTTGATAGTCTAGATTCACTTATTGTTTCTACAGGTCATTTAACACAAGTAAGTTGTTTCACAAACCAAGTATCTGGTTGAATGCTGCAGACTAGTTGATAGTCTAGATTCACTTATTGTTTCTACAGGTCATTTAACACAAGTAAGTTGTTTCACAAACCAAGTATCTGGTTGAATGCTGCAGACTAGTTGATAGTCTAGATTCACTTATTGTTTCTACAGGTCATTTAACACAAGTAAGTTGTTTCACAAACCAAGTATCTGGTTGAATGCTGCAGACTAGTTGATAGTCTAGATTCACTTATTGTTTCTACAGGTCATTTAACACAAGTAAGTTGTTTCACAAACCAAGTATCTGGTTGAATGCTGCAGACTAGTTGATAGTCTAGATTCACTTATTGTTTCTACAGGTCATTTAACACAAGTAAGTTGTTTCACAAACCAAGTATCTGGTTGAATGCTGCAGACTAGTTGATAGTCTAGATTCACTTATTGTTTCTACAGGTCATTTAACACAAGTAAGTTGTTTCACAAACCAAGTATCTGGTTGAATGCTGCAGACTAGTTGATAGTCTAGATTCACTTATTGTTTCTACAGGTCATTTAACACAAGTAAGTTGTTTCACAAACCAAGTATCTGGTTGAATGCTGCAGACTAGTTGATAGTCTAGATTCACTTATTGTTTCTACAGGTCATTTAACACAAGTAAGTTGTTTCACAAACCAAGTATCTGGTTGAATGCTGCAGACTAGTTGATAGTCTAGATTCACTTATTGTTTCTACAGGTCATTTAACACAAGTAAGTTGTTTCACAAACCAAGTATCTGGTTGAATGCTGCAGACTAGTTGATAGTCTAGATTCACTTATTGTTTCTACAGGTCATTTAACACAAGTAAGTTGTTTCACAAACCAAGTATCTGGTTGAATGCTGCAGACTAGTTGATAGTCTAGATTCACTTATTGTTTCTACAGGTCATTTAACACAAGTAAGTTGTTTCACAAACCAAGTATCTGGTTGAATGCTGCAGACTAGTTGATAGTCTAGATTCACTTATTGTTTCTACAGGTCATTTAACACAAGTAAGTTGTTTCACAAACCAAGTATCTGGTTGAATGCTGCAGACTAGTTGATAGTCTAGATTCACTTATTGTTTCTACAGGTCATTTAACACAAGTAAGTTGTTTCACAAACCAAGTATCTGGTTGAATGCTGCAGACTAGTTGATAGTCTAGATTCACTTATTGTTTCTACAGGTCATTTAACACAAGTAAGTTGTTTCACAAACCAAGTATCTGGTTGAATGCTGCAGACTAGTTGATAGTCTAGATTCACTTATTGTTTCTACAGGTCATTTAACACAAGTAAGTTGTTTCACAAACCAAGTATCTGGTTGAATGCTGCAGACTAGTTGATAGTCTAGATTCACTTATTGTTTCTACAGGTCATTTAACACAAGTAAGTTGTTTCACAAACCAAGTATCTGGTTGAATGCTGCAGACTAGTTGATAGTCTAGATTCACTTATTGTTTCTACAGGTCATTTAACACAAGTAAGTTGTTTCACAAACCAAGTATCTGGTTGAATGCTGCAGACTAGTTGATAGTCTAGATTCACTTATTGTTTCTACAGGTCATTTAACACAAGTAAGTTGTTTCACAAACCAAGTATCTGGTTGAATGCTGCAGACTAGTTGATAGTCTAGATTCACTTATTGTTTCTACAGGTCATTTAACACAAGTAAGTTGTTTCACAAACCAAGTATCTGGTTGAATGCTGCAGACTAGTTGATAGTCTAGATTCACTTATTGTTTCTACAGGTCATTTAACACAAGTAAGTTGTTTCACAAACCAAGTATCTGGTTGAATGCTGCAGACTAGTTGATAGTCTAGATTCACTTATTGTTTCTACAGGTCATTTAACACAAGTAAGTTGTTTCACAAACCAAGTATCTGGTTGAATGCTGCAGACTAGTTGATAGTCTAGATTCACTTATTGTTTCTACAGGTCATTTAACACAAGTAAGTTGTTTCACAAACCAAGTATCTGGTTGAATGCTGCAGACTAGTTGATAGTCTAGATTCACTTATTGTTTCTACAGGTCATTTAACACAAGTAAGTTGTTTCACAAACCAAGTATCTGGTTGAATGCTGCAGACTAGTTGATAGTCTAGATTCACTTATTGTTTCTACAGGTCATTTAACACAAGTAAGTTGTTTCACAAACCAAGTATCTGGTTGAATGCTGCAGACTAGTTGATAGTCTAGATTCACTTATTGTTTCTACAGGTCATTTAACACAAGTAAGTTGTTTCACAAACCAAGTATCTGGTTGAATGCTGCAGACTAGTTGATAGTCTAGATTCACTTATTGTTTCTACAGGTCATTTAACACAAGTAAGTTGTTTCACAAACCAAGTATCTGGTTGAATGCTGCAGACTAGTTGATAGTCTAGATTCACTTATTGTTTCTACAGGTCATTTAACACAAGTAAGTTGTTTCACAAACCAAGTATCTGGTTGAATGCTGCAGACTAGTTGATAGTCTAGATTCACTTATTGTTTCTACAGGTCATTTAACACAAGTAAGTTGTTTCACAAACCAAGTATCTGGTTGAATGCTGCAGACTAGTTGATAGTCTAGATTCACTTATTGTTTCTACAGGTCATTTAACACAAGTAAGTTGTTTCACAAACCAAGTATCTGGTTGAATGCTGCAGACTAGTTGATAGTCTAGATTCACTTATTGTTTCTACAGGTCATTTAACACAAGTAAGTTGTTTCACAAACCAAGTATCTGGTTGAATGCTGCAGACTAGTTGATAGTCTAGATTCACTTATTGTTTCTACAGGTCATTTAACACAAGTAAGTTGTTTCACAAACCAAGTATCTGGTTGAATGCTGCAGACTAGTTGATAGTCTAGATTCACTTATTGTTTCTACAGGTCATTTAACACAAGTAAGTTGTTTCACAAACCAAGTATCTGGTTGAATGCTGCAGACTAGTTGATAGTCTAGATTCACTTATTGTTTCTACAGGTCATTTAACACAAGTAAGTTGTTTCACAAACCAAGTATCTGGTTGAATGCTGCAGACTAGTTGATAGTCTAGATTCACTTATTGTTTCTACAGGTCATTTAACACAAGTAAGTTGTTTCACAAACCAAGTATCTGGTTGAATGCTGCAGACTAGTTGATAGTCTAGATTCACTTATTGTTTCTACAGGTCATTTAACACAAGTAAGTTGTTTCACAAACCAAGTATCTGGTTGAATGCTGCAGACTAGTTGATAGTCTAGATTCACTTATTGTTTCTACAGGTCATTTAACACAAGTAAGTTGTTTCACAAACCAAGTATCTGGTTGAATGCTGCAGACTAGTTGATAGTCTAGATTCACTTATTGTTTCTACAGGTCATTTAACACAAGTAAGTTGTTTCACAAACCAAGTATCTGGTTGAATGCTGCAGACTAGTTGATAGTCTAGATTCACTTATTGTTTCTACAGGTCATTTAACACAAGTAAGTTGTTTCACAAACCAAGTATCTGGTTGAATGCTGCAGACTAGTTGATAGTCTAGATTCACTTATTGTTTCTACAGGTCATTTAACACAAGTAAGTTGTTTCACAAACCAAGTATCTGGTTGAATGCTGCAGACTAGTTGATAGTCTAGATTCACTTATTGTTTCTACAGGTCATTTAACACAAGTAAGTTGTTTCACAAACCAAGTATCTGGTTGAATGCTGCAGACTAGTTGATAGTCTAGATTCACTTATTGTTTCTACAGGTCATTTAACACAAGTAAGTTGTTTCACAAACCAAGTATCTGGTTGAATGCTGCAGACTAGTTGATAGTCTAGATTCACTTATTGTTTCTACAGGTCATTTAACACAAGTAAGTTGTTTCACAAACCAAGTATCTGGTTGAATGCTGCAGACTAGTTGATAGTCTAGATTCACTTATTGTTTCTACAGGTCATTTAACACAAGTAAGTTGTTTCACAAACCAAGTATCTGGTTGAATGCTGCAGACTAGTTGATAGTCTAGATTCACTTATTGTTTCTACAGGTCATTTAACACAAGTAAGTTGTTTCACAAACCAAGTATCTGGTTGAATGCTGCAGACTAGTTGATAGTCTAGATTCACTTATTGTTTCTACAGGTCATTTAACACAAGTAAGTTGTTTCACAAACCAAGTATCTGGTTGAATGCTGCAGACTAGTTGATAGTCTAGATTCACTTATTGTTTCTACAGGTCATTTAACACAAGTAAGTTGTTTCACAAACCAAGTATCTGGTTGAATGCTGCAGACTAGTTGATAGTCTAGATTCACTTATTGTTTCTACAGGTCATTTAACACAAGTAAGTTGTTTCACAAACCAAGTATCTGGTTGAATGCTGCAGACTAGTTGATAGTCTAGATTCACTTATTGTTTCTACAGGTCATTTAACACAAGTAAGTTGTTTCACAAACCAAGTATCTGGTTGAATGCTGCAGACTAGTTGATAGTCTAGATTCACTTATTGTTTCTACAGGTCATTTAACACAAGTAAGTTGTTTCACAAACCAAGTATCTGGTTGAATGCTGCAGACTAGTTGATAGTCTAGATTCACTTATTGTTTCTACAGGTCATTTAACACAAGTAAGTTGTTTCACAAACCAAGTATCTGGTTGAATGCTGCAGACTAGTTGATAGTCTAGATTCACTTATTGTTTCTACAGGTCATTTAACACAAGTAAGTTGTTTCACAAACCAAGTATCTGGTTGAATGCTGCAGACTAGTTGATAGTCTAGATTCACTTATTGTTTCTACAGGTCATTTAACACAAGTAAGTTGTTTCACAAACCAAGTATCTGGTTGAATGCTGCAGACTAGTTGATAGTCTAGATTCACTTATTGTTTCTACAGGTCATTTAACACAAGTAAGTTGTTTCACAAACCAAGTATCTGGTTGAATGCTGCAGACTAGTTGATAGTCTAGATTCACTTATTGTTTCTACAGGTCATTTAACACAAGTAAGTTGTTTCACAAACCAAGTATCTGGTTGAATGCTGCAGACTAGTTGATAGTCTAGATTCACTTATTGTTTCTACAGGTCATTTAACACAAGTAAGTTGTTTCACAAACCAAGTATCTGGTTGAATGCTGCAGACTAGTTGATAGTCTAGATTCACTTATTGTTTCTACAGGTCATTTAACACAAGTAAGTTGTTTCACAAACCAAGTATCTGGTTGAATGCTGCAGACTAGTTGATAGTCTAGATTCACTTATTGTTTCTACAGGTCATTTAACACAAGTAAGTTGTTTCACAAACCAAGTATCTGGTTGAATGCTGCAGACTAGTTGATAGTCTAGATTCACTTATTGTTTCTACAGGTCATTTAACACAAGTAAGTTGTTTCACAAACCAAGTATCTGGTTGAATGCTGCAGACTAGTTGATAGTCTAGATTCACTTATTGTTTCTACAGGTCATTTAACACAAGTAAGTTGTTTCACAAACCAAGTATCTGGTTGAATGCTGCAGACTAGTTGATAGTCTAGATTCACTTATTGTTTCTACAGGTCATTTAACACAAGTAAGTTGTTTCACAAACCAAGTATCTGGTTGAATGCTGCAGACTAGTTGATAGTCTAGATTCACTTATTGTTTCTACAGGTCATTTAACACAAGTAAGTTGTTTCACAAACCAAGTATCTGGTTGAATGCTGCAGACTAGTTGATAGTCTAGATTCACTTATTGTTTCTACAGGTCATTTAACACAAGTAAGTTGTTTCACAAACCAAGTATCTGGTTGAATGCTGCAGACTAGTTGATAGTCTAGATTCACTTATTGTTTCTACAGGTCATTTAACACAAGTAAGTTGTTTCACAAACCAAGTATCTGGTTGAATGCTGCAGACTAGTTGATAGTCTAGATTCACTTATTGTTTCTACAGGTCATTTAACACAAGTAAGTTGTTTCACAAACCAAGTATCTGGTTGAATGCTGCAGACTAGTTGATAGTCTAGATTCACTTATTGTTTCTACAGGTCATTTAACACAAGTAAGTTGTTTCACAAACCAAGTATCTGGTTGAATGCTGCAGACTAGTTGATAGTCTAGATTCACTTATTGTTTCTACAGGTCATTTAACACAAGTAAGTTGTTTCACAAACCAAGTATCTGGTTGAATGCTGCAGACTAGTTGATAGTCTAGATTCACTTATTGTTTCTACAGGTCATTTAACACAAGTAAGTTGTTTCACAAACCAAGTATCTGGTTGAATGCTGCAGACTAGTTGATAGTCTAGATTCACTTATTGTTTCTACAGGTCATTTAACACAAGTAAGTTGTTTCACAAACCAAGTATCTGGTTGAATGCTGCAGACTAGTTGATAGTCTAGATTCACTTATTGTTTCTACAGGTCATTTAACACAAGTAAGTTGTTTCACAAACCAAGTATCTGGTTGAATGCTGCAGACTAGTTGATAGTCTAGATTCACTTATTGTTTCTACAGGTCATTTAACACAAGTAAGTTGTTTCACAAACCAAGTATCTGGTTGAATGCTGCAGACTAGTTGATAGTCTAGATTCACTTATTGTTTCTACAGGTCATTTAACACAAGTAAGTTGTTTCACAAACCAAGTATCTGGTTGAATGCTGCAGACTAGTTGATAGTCTAGATTCACTTATTGTTTCTACAGGTCATTTAACACAAGTAAGTTGTTTCACAAACCAAGTATCTGGTTGAATGCTGCAGACTAGTTGATAGTCTAGATTCACTTATTGTTTCTACAGGTCATTTAACACAAGTAAGTTGTTTCACAAACCAAGTATCTGGTTGAATGCTGCAGACTAGTTGATAGTCTAGATTCACTTATTGTTTCTACAGGTCATTTAACACAAGTAAGTTGTTTCACAAACCAAGTATCTGGTTGAATGCTGCAGACTAGTTGATAGTCTAGATTCACTTATTGTTTCTACAGGTCATTTAACACAAGTAAGTTGTTTCACAAACCAAGTATCTGGTTGAATGCTGCAGACTAGTTGATAGTCTAGATTCACTTATTGTTTCTACAGGTCATTTAACACAAGTAAGTTGTTTCACAAACCAAGTATCTGGTTGAATGCTGCAGACTAGTTGATAGTCTAGATTCACTTATTGTTTCTACAGGTCATTTAACACAAGTAAGTTGTTTCACAAACCAAGTATCTGGTTGAATGCTGCAGACTAGTTGATAGTCTAGATTCACTTATTGTTTCTACAGGTCATTTAACACAAGTAAGTTGTTTCACAAACCAAGTATCTGGTTGAATGCTGCAGACTAGTTGATAGTCTAGATTCACTTATTGTTTCTACAGGTCATTTAACACAAGTAAGTTGTTTCACAAACCAAGTATCTGGTTGAATGCTGCAGACTAGTTGATAGTCTAGATTCACTTATTGTTTCTACAGGTCATTTAACACAAGTAAGTTGTTTCACAAACCAAGTATCTGGTTGAATGCTGCAGACTAGTTGATAGTCTAGATTCACTTATTGTTTCTACAGGTCATTTAACACAAGTAAGTTGTTTCACAAACCAAGTATCTGGTTGAATGCTGCAGACTAGTTGATAGTCTAGATTCACTTATTGTTTCTACAGGTCATTTAACACAAGTAAGTTGTTTCACAAACCAAGTATCTGGTTGAATGCTGCAGACTAGTTGATAGTCTAGATTCACTTATTGTTTCTACAGGTCATTTAACACAAGTAAGTTGTTTCACAAACCAAGTATCTGGTTGAATGCTGCAGACTAGTTGATAGTCTAGATTCACTTATTGTTTCTACAGGTCATTTAACACAAGTAAGTTGTTTCACAAACCAAGTATCTGGTTGAATGCTGCAGACTAGTTGATAGTCTAGATTCACTTATTGTTTCTACAGGTCATTTAACACAAGTAAGTTGTTTCACAAACCAAGTATCTGGTTGAATGCTGCAGACTAGTTGATAGTCTAGATTCACTTATTGTTTCTACAGGTCATTTAACACAAGTAAGTTGTTTCACAAACCAAGTATCTGGTTGAATGCTGCAGACTAGTTGATAGTCTAGATTCACTTATTGTTTCTACAGGTCATTTAACACAAGTAAGTTGTTTCACAAACCAAGTATCTGGTTGAATGCTGCAGACTAGTTGATAGTCTAGATTCACTTATTGTTTCTACAGGTCATTTAACACAAGTAAGTTGTTTCACAAACCAAGTATCTGGTTGAATGCTGCAGACTAGTTGATAGTCTAGATTCACTTATTGTTTCTACAGGTCATTTAACACAAGTAAGTTGTTTCACAAACCAAGTATCTGGTTGAATGCTGCAGACTAGTTGATAGTCTAGATTCACTTATTGTTTCTACAGGTCATTTAACACAAGTAAGTTGTTTCACAAACCAAGTATCTGGTTGAATGCTGCAGACTAGTTGATAGTCTAGATTCACTTATTGTTTCTACAGGTCATTTAACACAAGTAAGTTGTTTCACAAACCAAGTATCTGGTTGAATGCTGCAGACTAGTTGATAGTCTAGATTCACTTATTGTTTCTACAGGTCATTTAACACAAGTAAGTTGTTTCACAAACCAAGTATCTGGTTGAATGCTGCAGACTAGTTGATAGTCTAGATTCACTTATTGTTTCTACAGGTCATTTAACACAAGTAAGTTGTTTCACAAACCAAGTATCTGGTTGAATGCTGCAGACTAGTTGATAGTCTAGATTCACTTATTGTTTCTACAGGTCATTTAACACAAGTAAGTTGTTTCACAAACCAAGTATCTGGTTGAATGCTGCAGACTAGTTGATAGTCTAGATTCACTTATTGTTTCTACAGGTCATTTAACACAAGTAAGTTGTTTCACAAACCAAGTATCTGGTTGAATGCTGCAGACTAGTTGATAGTCTAGATTCACTTATTGTTTCTACAGGTCATTTAACACAAGTAAGTTGTTTCACAAACCAAGTATCTGGTTGAATGCTGCAGACTAGTTGATAGTCTAGATTCACTTATTGTTTCTACAGGTCATTTAACACAAGTAAGTTGTTTCACAAACCAAGTATCTGGTTGAATGCTGCAGACTAGTTGATAGTCTAGATTCACTTATTGTTTCTACAGGTCATTTAACACAAGTAAGTTGTTTCACAAACCAAGTATCTGGTTGAATGCTGCAGACTAGTTGATAGTCTAGATTCACTTATTGTTTCTACAGGTCATTTAACACAAGTAAGTTGTTTCACAAACCAAGTATCTGGTTGAATGCTGCAGACTAGTTGATAGTCTAGATTCACTTATTGTTTCTACAGGTCATTTAACACAAGTAAGTTGTTTCACAAACCAAGTATCTGGTTGAATGCTGCAGACTAGTTGATAGTCTAGATTCACTTATTGTTTCTACAGGTCATTTAACACAAGTAAGTTGTTTCACAAACCAAGTATCTGGTTGAATGCTGCAGACTAGTTGATAGTCTAGATTCACTTATTGTTTCTACAGGTCATTTAACACAAGTAAGTTGTTTCACAAACCAAGTATCTGGTTGAATGCTGCAGACTAGTTGATAGTCTAGATTCACTTATTGTTTCTACAGGTCATTTAACACAAGTAAGTTGTTTCACAAACCAAGTATCTGGTTGAATGCTGCAGACTAGTTGATAGTCTAGATTCACTTATTGTTTCTACAGGTCATTTAACACAAGTAAGTTGTTTCACAAACCAAGTATCTGGTTGAATGCTGCAGACTAGTTGATAGTCTAGATTCACTTATTGTTTCTACAGGTCATTTAACACAAGTAAGTTGTTTCACAAACCAAGTATCTGGTTGAATGCTGCAGACTAGTTGATAGTCTAGATTCACTTATTGTTTCTACAGGTCATTTAACACAAGTAAGTTGTTTCACAAACCAAGTATCTGGTTGAATGCTGCAGACTAGTTGATAGTCTAGATTCACTTATTGTTTCTACAGGTCATTTAACACAAGTAAGTTGTTTCACAAACCAAGTATCTGGTTGAATGCTGCAGACTAGTTGATAGTCTAGATTCACTTATTGTTTCTACAGGTCATTTAACACAAGTAAGTTGTTTCACAAACCAAGTATCTGGTTGAATGCTGCAGACTAGTTGATAGTCTAGATTCACTTATTGTTTCTACAGGTCATTTAACACAAGTAAGTTGTTTCACAAACCAAGTATCTGGTTGAATGCTGCAGACTAGTTGATAGTCTAGATTCACTTATTGTTTCTACAGGTCATTTAACACAAGTAAGTTGTTTCACAAACCAAGTATCTGGTTGAATGCTGCAGACTAGTTGATAGTCTAGATTCACTTATTGTTTCTACAGGTCATTTAACACAAGTAAGTTGTTTCACAAACCAAGTATCTGGTTGAATGCTGCAGACTAGTTGATAGTCTAGATTCACTTATTGTTTCTACAGGTCATTTAACACAAGTAAGTTGTTTCACAAACCAAGTATCTGGTTGAATGCTGCAGACTAGTTGATAGTCTAGATTCACTTATTGTTTCTACAGGTCATTTAACACAAGTAAGTTGTTTCACAAACCAAGTATCTGGTTGAATGCTGCAGACTAGTTGATAGTCTAGATTCACTTATTGTTTCTACAGGTCATTTAACACAAGTAAGTTGTTTCACAAACCAAGTATCTGGTTGAATGCTGCAGACTAGTTGATAGTCTAGATTCACTTATTGTTTCTACAGGTCATTTAACACAAGTAAGTTGTTTCACAAACCAAGTATCTGGTTGAATGCTGCAGACTAGTTGATAGTCTAGATTCACTTATTGTTTCTACAGGTCATTTAACACAAGTAAGTTGTTTCACAAACCAAGTATCTGGTTGAATGCTGCAGACTAGTTGATAGTCTAGATTCACTTATTGTTTCTACAGGTCATTTAACACAAGTAAGTTGTTTCACAAACCAAGTATCTGGTTGAATGCTGCAGACTAGTTGATAGTCTAGATTCACTTATTGTTTCTACAGGTCATTTAACACAAGTAAGTTGTTTCACAAACCAAGTATCTGGTTGAATGCTGCAGACTAGTTGATAGTCTAGATTCACTTATTGTTTCTACAGGTCATTTAACACAAGTAAGTTGTTTCACAAACCAAGTATCTGGTTGAATGCTGCAGACTAGTTGATAGTCTAGATTCACTTATTGTTTCTACAGGTCATTTAACACAAGTAAGTTGTTTCACAAACCAAGTATCTGGTTGAATGCTGCAGACTAGTTGATAGTCTAGATTCACTTATTGTTTCTACAGGTCATTTAACACAAGTAAGTTGTTTCACAAACCAAGTATCTGGTTGAATGCTGCAGACTAGTTGATAGTCTAGATTCACTTATTGTTTCTACAGGTCATTTAACACAAGTAAGTTGTTTCACAAACCAAGTATCTGGTTGAATGCTGCAGACTAGTTGATAGTCTAGATTCACTTATTGTTTCTACAGGTCATTTAACACAAGTAAGTTGTTTCACAAACCAAGTATCTGGTTGAATGCTGCAGACTAGTTGATAGTCTAGATTCACTTATTGTTTCTACAGGTCATTTAACACAAGTAAGTTGTTTCACAAACCAAGTATCTGGTTGAATGCTGCAGACTAGTTGATAGTCTAGATTCACTTATTGTTTCTACAGGTCATTTAACACAAGTAAGTTGTTTCACAAACCAAGTATCTGGTTGAATGCTGCAGACTAGTTGATAGTCTAGATTCACTTATTGTTTCTACAGGTCATTTAACACAAGTAAGTTGTTTCACAAACCAAGTATCTGGTTGAATGCTGCAGACTAGTTGATAGTCTAGATTCACTTATTGTTTCTACAGGTCATTTAACACAAGTAAGTTGTTTCACAAACCAAGTATCTGGTTGAATGCTGCAGACTAGTTGATAGTCTAGATTCACTTATTGTTTCTACAGGTCATTTAACACAAGTAAGTTGTTTCACAAACCAAGTATCTGGTTGAATGCTGCAGACTAGTTGATAGTCTAGATTCACTTATTGTTTCTACAGGTCATTTAACACAAGTAAGTTGTTTCACAAACCAAGTATCTGGTTGAATGCTGCAGACTAGTTGATAGTCTAGATTCACTTATTGTTTCTACAGGTCATTTAACACAAGTAAGTTGTTTCACAAACCAAGTATCTGGTTGAATGCTGCAGACTAGTTGATAGTCTAGATTCACTTATTGTTTCTACAGGTCATTTAACACAAGTAAGTTGTTTCACAAACCAAGTATCTGGTTGAATGCTGCAGACTAGTTGATAGTCTAGATTCACTTATTGTTTCTACAGGTCATTTAACACAAGTAAGTTGTTTCACAAACCAAGTATCTGGTTGAATGCTGCAGACTAGTTGATAGTCTAGATTCACTTATTGTTTCTACAGGTCATTTAACACAAGTAAGTTGTTTCACAAACCAAGTATCTGGTTGAATGCTGCAGACTAGTTGATAGTCTAGATTCACTTATTGTTTCTACAGGTCATTTAACACAAGTAAGTTGTTTCACAAACCAAGTATCTGGTTGAATGCTGCAGACTAGTTGATAGTCTAGATTCACTTATTGTTTCTACAGGTCATTTAACACAAGTAAGTTGTTTCACAAACCAAGTATCTGGTTGAATGCTGCAGACTAGTTGATAGTCTAGATTCACTTATTGTTTCTACAGGTCATTTAACACAAGTAAGTTGTTTCACAAACCAAGTATCTGGTTGAATGCTGCAGACTAGTTGATAGTCTAGATTCACTTATTGTTTCTACAGGTCATTTAACACAAGTAAGTTGTTTCACAAACCAAGTATCTGGTTGAATGCTGCAGACTAGTTGATAGTCTAGATTCACTTATTGTTTCTACAGGTCATTTAACACAAGTAAGTTGTTTCACAAACCAAGTATCTGGTTGAATGCTGCAGACTAGTTGATAGTCTAGATTCACTTATTGTTTCTACAGGTCATTTAACACAAGTAAGTTGTTTCACAAACCAAGTATCTGGTTGAATGCTGCAGACTAGTTGATAGTCTAGATTCACTTATTGTTTCTACAGGTCATTTAACACAAGTAAGTTGTTTCACAAACCAAGTATCTGGTTGAATGCTGCAGACTAGTTGATAGTCTAGATTCACTTATTGTTTCTACAGGTCATTTAACACAAGTAAGTTGTTTCACAAACCAAGTATCTGGTTGAATGCTGCAGACTAGTTGATAGTCTAGATTCACTTATTGTTTCTACAGGTCATTTAACACAAGTAAGTTGTTTCACAAACCAAGTATCTGGTTGAATGCTGCAGACTAGTTGATAGTCTAGATTCACTTATTGTTTCTACAGGTCATTTAACACAAGTAAGTTGTTTCACAAACCAAGTATCTGGTTGAATGCTGCAGACTAGTTGATAGTCTAGATTCACTTATTGTTTCTACAGGTCATTTAACACAAGTAAGTTGTTTCACAAACCAAGTATCTGGTTGAATGCTGCAGACTAGTTGATAGTCTAGATTCACTTATTGTTTCTACAGGTCATTTAACACAAGTAAGTTGTTTCACAAACCAAGTATCTGGTTGAATGCTGCAGACTAGTTGATAGTCTAGATTCACTTATTGTTTCTACAGGTCATTTAACACAAGTAAGTTGTTTCACAAACCAAGTATCTGGTTGAATGCTGCAGACTAGTTGATAGTCTAGATTCACTTATTGTTTCTACAGGTCATTTAACACAAGTAAGTTGTTTCACAAACCAAGTATCTGGTTGAATGCTGCAGACTAGTTGATAGTCTAGATTCACTTATTGTTTCTACAGGTCATTTAACACAAGTAAGTTGTTTCACAAACCAAGTATCTGGTTGAATGCTGCAGACTAGTTGATAGTCTAGATTCACTTATTGTTTCTACAGGTCATTTAACACAAGTAAGTTGTTTCACAAACCAAGTATCTGGTTGAATGCTGCAGACTAGTTGATAGTCTAGATTCACTTATTGTTTCTACAGGTCATTTAACACAAGTAAGTTGTTTCACAAACCAAGTATCTGGTTGAATGCTGCAGACTAGTTGATAGTCTAGATTCACTTATTGTTTCTACAGGTCATTTAACACAAGTAAGTTGTTTCACAAACCAAGTATCTGGTTGAATGCTGCAGACTAGTTGATAGTCTAGATTCACTTATTGTTTCTACAGGTCATTTAACACAAGTAAGTTGTTTCACAAACCAAGTATCTGGTTGAATGCTGCAGACTAGTTGATAGTCTAGATTCACTTATTGTTTCTACAGGTCATTTAACACAAGTAAGTTGTTTCACAAACCAAGTATCTGGTTGAATGCTGCAGACTAGTTGATAGTCTAGATTCACTTATTGTTTCTACAGGTCATTTAACACAAGTAAGTTGTTTCACAAACCAAGTATCTGGTTGAATGCTGCAGACTAGTTGATAGTCTAGATTCACTTATTGTTTCTACAGGTCATTTAACACAAGTAAGTTGTTTCACAAACCAAGTATCTGGTTGAATGCTGCAGACTAGTTGATAGTCTAGATTCACTTATTGTTTCTACAGGTCATTTAACACAAGTAAGTTGTTTCACAAACCAAGTATCTGGTTGAATGCTGCAGACTAGTTGATAGTCTAGATTCACTTATTGTTTCTACAGGTCATTTAACACAAGTAAGTTGTTTCACAAACCAAGTATCTGGTTGAATGCTGCAGACTAGTTGATAGTCTAGATTCACTTATTGTTTCTACAGGTCATTTAACACAAGTAAGTTGTTTCACAAACCAAGTATCTGGTTGAATGCTGCAGACTAGTTGATAGTCTAGATTCACTTATTGTTTCTACAGGTCATTTAACACAAGTAAGTTGTTTCACAAACCAAGTATCTGGTTGAATGCTGCAGACTAGTTGATAGTCTAGATTCACTTATTGTTTCTACAGGTCATTTAACACAAGTAAGTTGTTTCACAAACCAAGTATCTGGTTGAATGCTGCAGACTAGTTGATAGTCTAGATTCACTTATTGTTTCTACAGGTCATTTAACACAAGTAAGTTGTTTCACAAACCAAGTATCTGGTTGAATGCTGCAGACTAGTTGATAGTCTAGATTCACTTATTGTTTCTACAGGTCATTTAACACAAGTAAGTTGTTTCACAAACCAAGTATCTGGTTGAATGCTGCAGACTAGTTGATAGTCTAGATTCACTTATTGTTTCTACAGGTCATTTAACACAAGTAAGTTGTTTCACAAACCAAGTATCTGGTTGAATGCTGCAGACTAGTTGATAGTCTAGATTCACTTATTGTTTCTACAGGTCATTTAACACAAGTAAGTTGTTTCACAAACCAAGTATCTGGTTGAATGCTGCAGACTAGTTGATAGTCTAGATTCACTTATTGTTTCTACAGGTCATTTAACACAAGTAAGTTGTTTCACAAACCAAGTATCTGGTTGAATGCTGCAGACTAGTTGATAGTCTAGATTCACTTATTGTTTCTACAGGTCATTTAACACAAGTAAGTTGTTTCACAAACCAAGTATCTGGTTGAATGCTGCAGACTAGTTGATAGTCTAGATTCACTTATTGTTTCTACAGGTCATTTAACACAAGTAAGTTGTTTCACAAACCAAGTATCTGGTTGAATGCTGCAGACTAGTTGATAGTCTAGATTCACTTATTGTTTCTACAGGTCATTTAACACAAGTAAGTTGTTTCACAAACCAAGTATCTGGTTGAATGCTGCAGACTAGTTGATAGTCTAGATTCACTTATTGTTTCTACAGGTCATTTAACACAAGTAAGTTGTTTCACAAACCAAGTATCTGGTTGAATGCTGCAGACTAGTTGATAGTCTAGATTCACTTATTGTTTCTACAGGTCATTTAACACAAGTAAGTTGTTTCACAAACCAAGTATCTGGTTGAATGCTGCAGACTAGTTGATAGTCTAGATTCACTTATTGTTTCTACAGGTCATTTAACACAAGTAAGTTGTTTCACAAACCAAGTATCTGGTTGAATGCTGCAGACTAGTTGATAGTCTAGATTCACTTATTGTTTCTACAGGTCATTTAACACAAGTAAGTTGTTTCACAAACCAAGTATCTGGTTGAATGCTGCAGACTAGTTGATAGTCTAGATTCACTTATTGTTTCTACAGGTCATTTAACACAAGTAAGTTGTTTCACAAACCAAGTATCTGGTTGAATGCTGCAGACTAGTTGATAGTCTAGATTCACTTATTGTTTCTACAGGTCATTTAACACAAGTAAGTTGTTTCACAAACCAAGTATCTGGTTGAATGCTGCAGACTAGTTGATAGTCTAGATTCACTTATTGTTTCTACAGGTCATTTAACACAAGTAAGTTGTTTCACAAACCAAGTATCTGGTTGAATGCTGCAGACTAGTTGATAGTCTAGATTCACTTATTGTTTCTACAGGTCATTTAACACAAGTAAGTTGTTTCACAAACCAAGTATCTGGTTGAATGCTGCAGACTAGTTGATAGTCTAGATTCACTTATTGTTTCTACAGGTCATTTAACACAAGTAAGTTGTTTCACAAACCAAGTATCTGGTTGAATGCTGCAGACTAGTTGATAGTCTAGATTCACTTATTGTTTCTACAGGTCATTTAACACAAGTAAGTTGTTTCACAAACCAAGTATCTGGTTGAATGCTGCAGACTAGTTGATAGTCTAGATTCACTTATTGTTTCTACAGGTCATTTAACACAAGTAAGTTGTTTCACAAACCAAGTATCTGGTTGAATGCTGCAGACTAGTTGATAGTCTAGATTCACTTATTGTTTCTACAGGTCATTTAACACAAGTAAGTTGTTTCACAAACCAAGTATCTGGTTGAATGCTGCAGACTAGTTGATAGTCTAGATTCACTTATTGTTTCTACAGGTCATTTAACACAAGTAAGTTGTTTCACAAACCAAGTATCTGGTTGAATGCTGCAGACTAGTTGATAGTCTAGATTCACTTATTGTTTCTACAGGTCATTTAACACAAGTAAGTTGTTTCACAAACCAAGTATCTGGTTGAATGCTGCAGACTAGTTGATAGTCTAGATTCACTTATTGTTTCTACAGGTCATTTAACACAAGTAAGTTGTTTCACAAACCAAGTATCTGGTTGAATGCTGCAGACTAGTTGATAGTCTAGATTCACTTATTGTTTCTACAGGTCATTTAACACAAGTAAGTTGTTTCACAAACCAAGTATCTGGTTGAATGCTGCAGACTAGTTGATAGTCTAGATTCACTTATTGTTTCTACAGGTCATTTAACACAAGTAAGTTGTTTCACAAACCAAGTATCTGGTTGAATGCTGCAGACTAGTTGATAGTCTAGATTCACTTATTGTTTCTACAGGTCATTTAACACAAGTAAGTTGTTTCACAAACCAAGTATCTGGTTGAATGCTGCAGACTAGTTGATAGTCTAGATTCACTTATTGTTTCTACAGGTCATTTAACACAAGTAAGTTGTTTCACAAACCAAGTATCTGGTTGAATGCTGCAGACTAGTTGATAGTCTAGATTCACTTATTGTTTCTACAGGTCATTTAACACAAGTAAGTTGTTTCACAAACCAAGTATCTGGTTGAATGCTGCAGACTAGTTGATAGTCTAGATTCACTTATTGTTTCTACAGGTCATTTAACACAAGTAAGTTGTTTCACAAACCAAGTATCTGGTTGAATGCTGCAGACTAGTTGATAGTCTAGATTCACTTATTGTTTCTACAGGTCATTTAACACAAGTAAGTTGTTTCACAAACCAAGTATCTGGTTGAATGCTGCAGACTAGTTGATAGTCTAGATTCACTTATTGTTTCTACAGGTCATTTAACACAAGTAAGTTGTTTCACAAACCAAGTATCTGGTTGAATGCTGCAGACTAGTTGATAGTCTAGATTCACTTATTGTTTCTACAGGTCATTTAACACAAGTAAGTTGTTTCACAAACCAAGTATCTGGTTGAATGCTGCAGACTAGTTGATAGTCTAGATTCACTTATTGTTTCTACAGGTCATTTAACACAAGTAAGTTGTTTCACAAACCAAGTATCTGGTTGAATGCTGCAGACTAGTTGATAGTCTAGATTCACTTATTGTTTCTACAGGTCATTTAACACAAGTAAGTTGTTTCACAAACCAAGTATCTGGTTGAATGCTGCAGACTAGTTGATAGTCTAGATTCACTTATTGTTTCTACAGGTCATTTAACACAAGTAAGTTGTTTCACAAACCAAGTATCTGGTTGAATGCTGCAGACTAGTTGATAGTCTAGATTCACTTATTGTTTCTACAGGTCATTTAACACAAGTAAGTTGTTTCACAAACCAAGTATCTGGTTGAATGCTGCAGACTAGTTGATAGTCTAGATTCACTTATTGTTTCTACAGGTCATTTAACACAAGTAAGTTGTTTCACAAACCAAGTATCTGGTTGAATGCTGCAGACTAGTTGATAGTCTAGATTCACTTATTGTTTCTACAGGTCATTTAACACAAGTAAGTTGTTTCACAAACCAAGTATCTGGTTGAATGCTGCAGACTAGTTGATAGTCTAGATTCACTTATTGTTTCTACAGGTCATTTAACACAAGTAAGTTGTTTCACAAACCAAGTATCTGGTTGAATGCTGCAGACTAGTTGATAGTCTAGATTCACTTATTGTTTCTACAGGTCATTTAACACAAGTAAGTTGTTTCACAAACCAAGTATCTGGTTGAATGCTGCAGACTAGTTGATAGTCTAGATTCACTTATTGTTTCTACAGGTCATTTAACACAAGTAAGTTGTTTCACAAACCAAGTATCTGGTTGAATGCTGCAGACTAGTTGATAGTCTAGATTCACTTATTGTTTCTACAGGTCATTTAACACAAGTAAGTTGTTTCACAAACCAAGTATCTGGTTGAATGCTGCAGACTAGTTGATAGTCTAGATTCACTTATTGTTTCTACAGGTCATTTAACACAAGTAAGTTGTTTCACAAACCAAGTATCTGGTTGAATGCTGCAGACTAGTTGATAGTCTAGATTCACTTATTGTTTCTACAGGTCATTTAACACAAGTAAGTTGTTTCACAAACCAAGTATCTGGTTGAATGCTGCAGACTAGTTGATAGTCTAGATTCACTTATTGTTTCTACAGGTCATTTAACACAAGTAAGTTGTTTCACAAACCAAGTATCTGGTTGAATGCTGCAGACTAGTTGATAGTCTAGATTCACTTATTGTTTCTACAGGTCATTTAACACAAGTAAGTTGTTTCACAAACCAAGTATCTGGTTGAATGCTGCAGACTAGTTGATAGTCTAGATTCACTTATTGTTTCTACAGGTCATTTAACACAAGTAAGTTGTTTCACAAACCAAGTATCTGGTTGAATAGTATCTGGTTGAATGCTGCAGACTAGTTGATAGTCTAGATTCACTTATTGTTTCTACAGGTCATTTAACACAAGTAAGTTGTTTCACAAACCAAGTATCTGGTTGAATGCTGCAGACTAGTTGATAGTC
The DNA here is from genome assembly GCF_004210375.1 of Tachypleus tridentatus. NCBI lineage: Eukaryota > Metazoa > Arthropoda > Merostomata > Xiphosura > Limulidae > Tachypleus > Tachypleus tridentatus. The sequence continues at coordinate 2,880,335 of NC_134830.1, read as the reverse complement.
TAGATTCACTTATTGTTTCTACAGGTCATTTAACACAAGTAAGTTGTTTCACAAACCAAGTATCTGGTTGAATGCTGCAGACTAGTTGATAGTCTAGATTCACTTATTGTTTCTACAGGTCATTTAACACAAGTAAGTTGTTTCACAAACCAAGTATCTGGTTGAATGCTGCAGACTAGTTGATAGTCTAGATTCACTTATTGTTTCTACAGGTCATTTAACACAAGTAAGTTGTTTCACAAACCAAGTATCTGGTTGAATGCTGCAGACTAGTTGATAGTCTAGATTCACTTATTGTTTCTACAGGTCATTTAACACAAGTAAGTTGTTTCACAAACCAAGTATCTGGTTGAATGCTGCAGACTAGTTGATAGTCTAGATTCACTTATTGTTTCTACAGGTCATTTAACACAAGTAAGTTGTTTCACAAACCAAGTATCTGGTTGAATGCTGCAGACTAGTTGATAGTCTAGATTCACTTATTGTTTCTACAGGTCATTTAACACAAGTAAGTTGTTTCACAAACCAAGTATCTGGTTGAATGCTGCAGACTAGTTGATAGTCTAGATTCACTTATTGTTTCTACAGGTCATTTAACACAAGTAAGTTGTTTCACAAACCAAGTATCTGGTTGAATGCTGCAGACTAGTTGATAGTCTAGATTCACTTATTGTTTCTACAGGTCATTTAACACAAGTAAGTTGTTTCACAAACCAAGTATCTGGTTGAATGCTGCAGACTAGTTGATAGTCTAGATTCACTTATTGTTTCTACAGGTCATTTAACACAAGTAAGTTGTTTCACAAACCAAGTATCTGGTTGAATGCTGCAGACTAGTTGATAGTCTAGATTCACTTATTGTTTCTACAGGTCATTTAACACAAGTAAGTTGTTTCACAAACCAAGTATCTGGTTGAATGCTGCAGACTAGTTGATAGTCTAGATTCACTTATTGTTTCTACAGGTCATTTAACACAAGTAAGTTGTTTCACAAACCAAGTATCTGGTTGAATGCTGCAGACTAGTTGATAGTCTAGATTCACTTATTGTTTCTACAGGTCATTTAACACAAGTAAGTTGTTTCACAAACCAAGTATCTGGTTGAATGCTGCAGACTAGTTGATAGTCTAGATTCACTTATTGTTTCTACAGGTCATTTAACACAAGTAAGTTGTTTCACAAACCAAGTATCTGGTTGAATGCTGCAGACTAGTTGATAGTCTAGATTCACTTATTGTTTCTACAGGTCATTTAACACAAGTAAGTTGTTTCACAAACCAAGTATCTGGTTGAATGCTGCAGACTAGTTGATAGTCTAGATTCACTTATTGTTTCTACAGGTCATTTAACACAAGTAAGTTGTTTCACAAACCAAGTATCTGGTTGAATGCTGCAGACTAGTTGATAGTCTAGATTCACTTATTGTTTCTACAGGTCATTTAACACAAGTAAGTTGTTTCACAAACCAAGTATCTGGTTGAATGCTGCAGACTAGTTGATAGTCTAGATTCACTTATTGTTTCTACAGGTCATTTAACACAAGTAAGTTGTTTCACAAACCAAGTATCTGGTTGAATGCTGCAGACTAGTTGATAGTCTAGATTCACTTATTGTTTCTACAGGTCATTTAACACAAGTAAGTTGTTTCACAAACCAAGTATCTGGTTGAATGCTGCAGACTAGTTGATAGTCTAGATTCACTTATTGTTTCTACAGGTCATTTAACACAAGTAAGTTGTTTCACAAACCAAGTATCTGGTTGAATGCTGCAGACTAGTTGATAGTCTAGATTCACTTATTGTTTCTACAGGTCATTTAACACAAGTAAGTTGTTTCACAAACCAAGTATCTGGTTGAATGCTGCAGACTAGTTGATAGTCTAGATTCACTTATTGTTTCTACAGGTCATTTAACACAAGTAAGTTGTTTCACAAACCAAGTATCTGGTTGAATGCTGCAGACTAGTTGATAGTCTAGATTCACTTATTGTTTCTACAGGTCATTTAACACAAGTAAGTTGTTTCACAAACCAAGTATCTGGTTGAATGCTGCAGACTAGTTGATAGTCTAGATTCACTTATTGTTTCTACAGGTCATTTAACACAAGTAAGTTGTTTCACAAACCAAGTATCTGGTTGAATGCTGCAGACTAGTTGATAGTCTAGATTCACTTATTGTTTCTACAGGTCATTTAACACAAGTAAGTTGTTTCACAAACCAAGTATCTGGTTGAATGCTGCAGACTAGTTGATAGTCTAGATTCACTTATTGTTTCTACAGGTCATTTAACACAAGTAAGTTGTTTCACAAACCAAGTATCTGGTTGAATGCTGCAGACTAGTTGATAGTCTAGATTCACTTATTGTTTCTACAGGTCATTTAACACAAGTAAGTTGTTTCACAAACCAAGTATCTGGTTGAATGCTGCAGACTAGTTGATAGTCTAGATTCACTTATTGTTTCTACAGGTCATTTAACACAAGTAAGTTGTTTCACAAACCAAGTATCTGGTTGAATGCTGCAGACTAGTTGATAGTCTAGATTCACTTATTGTTTCTACAGGTCATTTAACACAAGTAAGTTGTTTCACAAACCAAGTATCTGGTTGAATGCTGCAGACTAGTTGATAGTCTAGATTCACTTATTGTTTCTACAGGTCATTTAACACAAGTAAGTTGTTTCACAAACCAAGTATCTGGTTGAATGCTGCAGACTAGTTGATAGTCTAGATTCACTTATTGTTTCTACAGGTCATTTAACACAAGTAAGTTGTTTCACAAACCAAGTATCTGGTTGAATGCTGCAGACTAGTTGATAGTCTAGATTCACTTATTGTTTCTACAGGTCATTTAACACAAGTAAGTTGTTTCACAAACCAAGTATCTGGTTGAATGCTGCAGACTAGTTGATAGTCTAGATTCACTTATTGTTTCTACAGGTCATTTAACACAAGTAAGTTGTTTCACAAACCAAGTATCTGGTTGAATGCTGCAGACTAGTTGATAGTCTAGATTCACTTATTGTTTCTACAGGTCATTTAACACAAGTAAGTTGTTTCACAAACCAAGTATCTGGTTGAATGCTGCAGACTAGTTGATAGTCTAGATTCACTTATTGTTTCTACAGGTCATTTAACACAAGTAAGTTGTTTCACAAACCAAGTATCTGGTTGAATGCTGCAGACTAGTTGATAGTCTAGATTCACTTATTGTTTCTACAGGTCATTTAACACAAGTAAGTTGTTTCACAAACCAAGTATCTGGTTGAATGCTGCAGACTAGTTGATAGTCTAGATTCACTTATTGTTTCTACAGGTCATTTAACACAAGTAAGTTGTTTCACAAACCAAGTATCTGGTTGAATGCTGCAGACTAGTTGATAGTCTAGATTCACTTATTGTTTCTACAGGTCATTTAACACAAGTAAGTTGTTTCACAAACCAAGTATCTGGTTGAATGCTGCAGACTAGTTGATAGTCTAGATTCACTTATTGTTTCTACAGGTCATTTAACACAAGTAAGTTGTTTCACAAACCAAGTATCTGGTTGAATGCTGCAGACTAGTTGATAGTCTAGATTCACTTATTGTTTCTACAGGTCATTTAACACAAGTAAGTTGTTTCACAAACCAAGTATCTGGTTGAATGCTGCAGACTAGTTGATAGTCTAGATTCACTTATTGTTTCTAACACAAGACAGGTTTCTACAGGTCATTTAACACAAGTAAGTTGTTTCACAAACCAAGTATCTGGTTGAATGCTGCAGACTAGTTGATAGTCTAGATTCACTTATTGTTTCTACAGGTCATTTAACACAAGTAAGTTGTTTCACAAACCAAGTATCTGGTTGAATGCTGCAGACTAGTTGATAGTCTAGATTCACTTATTGTTTCTACAGGTCATTTAACACAAGTAAGTTGTTTCACAAACCAAGTATCTGGTTGAATGCTGCAGACTAGTTGATAGTCTAGATTCACTTATTGTTTCTACAGGTCATTTAACACAAGTAAGTTGTTTCACAAACCAAGTATCTGGTTGAATGCTGCAGACTAGTTGATAGTCTAGATTCACTTATTGTTTCTACAGGTCATTTAACACAAGTAAGTTGTTTCACAAACCAAGTATCTGGTTGAATGCTGCAGACTAGTTGATAGTCTAGATTCACTTATTGTTTCTACAGGTCATTTAACACAAGTAAGTTGTTTCACAAACCAAGTATCTGGTTGAATGCTGCAGACTAGTTGATAGTCTAGATTCACTTATTGTTTCTACAGGTCATTTAACACAAGTAAGTTGTTTCACAAACCAAGTATCTGGTTGAATGCTGCAGACTAGTTGATAGTCTAGATTCACTTATTGTTTCTACAGGTCATTTAACACAAGTAAGTTGTTTCACAAACCAAGTATCTGGTTGAATGCTGCAGACTAGTTGATAGTCTAGATTCACTTATTGTTTCTACAGGTCATTTAACACAAGTAAGTTGTTTCACAAACCAAGTATCTGGTTGAATGCTGCAGACTAGTTGATAGTCTAGATTCACTTATTGTTTCTACAGGTCATTTAACACAAGTAAGTTGTTTCACAAACCAAGTATCTGGTTGAATGCTGCAGACTAGTTGATAGTCTAGATTCACTTATTGTTTCTACAGGTCATTTAACACAAGTAAGTTGTTTCACAAACCAAGTATCTGGTTGAATGCTGCAGACTAGTTGATAGTCTAGATTCACTTATTGTTTCTACAGGTCATTTAACACAAGTAAGTTGTTTCACAAACCAAGTATCTGGTTGAATGCTGCAGACTAGTTGATAGTCTAGATTCACTTATTGTTTCTACAGGTCATTTAACACAAGTAAGTTGTTTCACAAACCAAGTATCTGGTTGAATGCTGCAGACTAGTTGATAGTCTAGATTCACTTATTGTTTCTACAGGTCATTTAACACAAGTAAGTTGTTTCACAAACCAAGTATCTGGTTGAATGCTGCAGACTAGTTGATAGTCTAGATTCACTTATTGTTTCTACAGGTCATTTAACACAAGTAAGTTGTTTCACAAACCAAGTATCTGGTTGAATGCTGCAGACTAGTTGATAGTCTAGATTCACTTATTGTTTCTACAGGTCATTTAACACAAGTAAGTTGTTTCACAAACCAAGTATCTGGTTGAATGCTGCAGACTAGTTGATAGTCTAGATTCACTTATTGTTTCTACAGGTCATTTAACACAAGTAAGTTGTTTCACAAACCAAGTATCTGGTTGAATGCTGCAGACTAGTTGATAGTCTAGATTCACTTATTGTTTCTACAGGTCATTTAACACAAGTAAGTTGTTTCACAAACCAAGTATCTGGTTGAATGCTGCAGACTAGTTGATAGTCTAGATTCACTTATTGTTTCTACAGGTCATTTAACACAAGTAAGTTGTTTCACAAACCAAGTATCTGGTTGAATGCTGCAGACTAGTTGATAGTCTAGATTCACTTATTGTTTCTACAGGTCATTTAACACAAGTAAGTTGTTTCACAAACCAAGTATCTGGTTGAATGCTGCAGACTAGTTGATAGTCTAGATTCACTTATTGTTTCTACAGGTCATTTAACACAAGTAAGTTGTTTCACAAACCAAGTATCTGGTTGAATGCTGCAGACTAGTTGATAGTCTAGATTCACTTATTGTTTCTACAGGTCATTTTAACACAAGTAAGTTGTTTCACAAACCAAGTATCTGGTTGAATGCTGCAGACTAGTTGATAGTCTAGATTCACTTATTGTTTCTACAGGTCATTTAACACAAGTAAGTTGTTTCACAAACCAAGTATCTGGTTGAATGCTGCAGACTAGTTGATAGTCTAGATTCACTTATTGTTTCTACAGGTCATTTAACACAAGTAAGTTGTTTCACAAACCAAGTATCTGGTTGAATGCTGCAGACTAGTTGATAGTCTAGATTCACTTATTGTTTCTACAGGTCATTTAACACAAGTAAGTTGTTTCACAAACCAAGTATCTGGTTGAATGCTGCAGACTAGTTGATAGTCTAGATTCACTTATTGTTTCTACAGGTCATTTAACACAAGTAAGTTGTTTCACAAACCAAGTATCTGGTTGAATGCTGCAGACTAGTTGATAGTCTAGATTCACTTATTGTTTCTACAGGTCATTTAACACAAGTAAGTTGTTTCACAAACCAAGTATCTGGTTGAATGCTGCAGACTAGTTGATAGTCTAGATTCACTTATTGTTTCTACAGGTCATTTAACACAAGTAAGTTGTTTCACAAACCAAGTATCTGGTTGAATGCTGCAGACTAGTTGATAGTCTAGATTCACTTATTGTTTCTACAGGTCATTTAACACAAGTAAGTTGTTTCACAAACCAAGTATCTGGTTGAATGCTGCAGACTAGTTGATAGTCTAGATTCACTTATTGTTTCTACAGGTCATTTAACACAAGTAAGTTGTTTCACAAACCAAGTATCTGGTTGAATGCTGCAGACTAGTTGATAGTCTAGATTCACTTATTGTTTCTACAGGTCATTTAACACAAGTAAGTTGTTTCACAAACCAAGTATCTGGTTGAATGCTGCAGACTAGTTGATAGTCTAGATTCACTTATTGTTTCTACAGGTCATTTAACACAAGTAAGTTGTTTCACAAACCAAGTATCTGGTTGAATGCTGCAGACTAGTTGATAGTCTAGATTCACTTATTGTTTCTACAGGTCATTTAACACAAGTAAGTTGTTTCACAAACCAAGTATCTGGTTGAATGCTGCAGACTAGTTGATAGTCTAGATTCACTTATTGTTTCTACAGGTCATTTAACACAAGTAAGTTGTTTCACAAACCAAGTATCTGGTTGAATGCTGCAGACTAGTTGATAGTCTAGATTCACTTATTGTTTCTACAGGTCATTTAACACAAGTAAGTTGTTTCACAAACCAAGTATCTGGTTGAATGCTGCAGACTAGTTGATAGTCTAGATTCACTTATTGTTTCTACAGGTCATTTAACACAAGTAAGTTGTTTCACAAACCAAGTATCTGGTTGAATGCTGCAGACTAGTTGATAGTCTAGATTCACTTATTGTTTCTACAGGTCATTTAACACAAGTAAGTTGTTTCACAAACCAAGTATCTGGTTGAATGCTGCAGACTAGTTGATAGTCTAGATTCACTTATTGTTTCTACAGGTCATTTAACACAAGTAAGTTGTTTCACAAACCAAGTATCTGGTTGAATGCTGCAGACTAGTTGATAGTCTAGATTCACTTATTGTTTCTACAGGTCATTTAACACAAGTAAGTTGTTTCACAAACCAAGTATCTGGTTGAATGCTGCAGACTAGTTGATAGTCTAGATTCACTTATTGTTTCTACAGGTCATTTAACACAAGTAAGTTGTTTCACAAACCAAGTATCTGGTTGAATGCTGCAGACTAGTTGATAGTCTAGATTCACTTATTGTTTCTACAGGTCATTTAACACAAGTAAGTTGTTTCACAAACCAAGTATCTGGTTGAATGCTGCAGACTAGTTGATAGTCTAGATTCACTTATTGTTTCTACAGGTCATTTAACACAAGTAAGTTGTTTCACAAACCAAGTATCTGGTTGAATGCTGCAGACTAGTTGATAGTCTAGATTCACTTATTGTTTCTACAGGTCATTTAACACAAGTAAGTTGTTTCACAAACCAAGTATCTGGTTGAATGCTGCAGACTAGTTGATAGTCTAGATTCACTTATTGTTTCTACAGGTCATTTAACACAAGTAAGTTGTTTCACAAACCAAGTATCTGGTTGAATGCTGCAGACTAGTTGATAGTCTAGATTCACTTATTGTTTCTACAGGTCATTTAACACAAGTAAGTTGTTTCACAAACCAAGTATCTGGTTGAATGCTGCAGACTAGTTGATAGTCTAGATTCACTTATTGTTTCTACAGGTCATTTAACACAAGTAAGTTGTTTCACAAACCAAGTATCTGGTTGAATGCTGCAGACTAGTTGATAGTCTAGATTCACTTATTGTTTCTACAGGTCATTTAACACAAGTAAGTTGTTTCACAAACCAAGTATCTGGTTGAATGCTGCAGACTAGTTGATAGTCTAGATTCACTTATTGTTTCTACAGGTCATTTAACACAAGTAAGTTGTTTCACAAACCAAGTATCTGGTTGAATGCTGCAGACTAGTTGATAGTCTAGATTCACTTATTGTTTCTACAGGTCATTTAACACAAGTAAGTTGTTTCACAAACCAAGTATCTGGTTGAATGCTGCAGACTAGTTGATAGTCTAGATTCACTTATTGTTTCTACAGGTCATTTAACACAAGTAAGTTGTTTCACAAACCAAGTATCTGGTTGAATGCTGCAGACTAGTTGATAGTCTAGATTCACTTATTGTTTCTACAGGTCATTTAACACAAGTAAGTTGTTTCACAAACCAAGTATCTGGTTGAATGCTGCAGACTAGTTGATAGTCTAGATTCACTTATTGTTTCTACAGGTCATTTAACACAAGTAAGTTGTTTCACAAACCAAGTATCTGGTTGAATGCTGCAGACTAGTTGATAGTCTAGATTCACTTATTGTTTCTACAGGTCATTTAACACAAGTAAGTTGTTTCACAAACCAAGTATCTGGTTGAATGCTGCAGACTAGTTGATAGTCTAGATTCACTTATTGTTTCTACAGGTCATTTAACACAAGTAAGTTGTTTCACAAACCAAGTATCTGGTTGAATGCTGCAGACTAGTTGATAGTCTAGATTCACTTATTGTTTCTACAGGTCATTTAACACAAGTAAGTTGTTTCACAAACCAAGTATCTGGTTGAATGCTGCAGACTAGTTGATAGTCTAGATTCACTTATTGTTTCTACAGGTCATTTAACACAAGTAAGTTGTTTCACAAACCAAGTATCTGGTTGAATGCTGCAGACTAGTTGATAGTCTAGATTCACTTATTGTTTCTACAGGTCATTTAACACAAGTAAGTTGTTTCACAAACCAAGTATCTGGTTGAATGCTGCAGACTAGTTGATAGTCTAGATTCACTTATTGTTTCTACAGGTCATTTAACACAAGTAAGTTGTTTCACAAACCAAGTATCTGGTTGAATGCTGCAGACTAGTTGATAGTCTAGATTCACTTATTGTTTCTACAGGTCATTTAACACAAGTAAGTTGTTTCACAAACCAAGTATCTGGTTGAATGCTGCAGACTAGTTGATAGTCTAGATTCACTTATTGTTTCTACAGGTCATTTAACACAAGTAAGTTGTTTCACAAACCAAGTATCTGGTTGAATGCTGCAGACTAGTTGATAGTCTAGATTCACTTATTGTTTCTACAGGTCATTTAACACAAGTAAGTTGTTTCACAAACCAAGTATCTGGTTGAATGCTGCAGACTAGTTGATAGTCTAGATTCACTTATTGTTTCTACAGGTCATTTAACACAAGTAAGTTGTTTCACAAACCAAGTATCTGGTTGAATGCTGCAGACTAGTTGATAGTCTAGATTCACTTATTGTTTCTACAGGTCATTTAACACAAGTAAGTTGTTTCACAAACCAAGTATCTGGTTGAATGCTGCAGACTAGTTGATAGTCTAGATTCACTTATTGTTTCTACAGGTCATTTAACACAAGTAAGTTGTTTCACAAACCAAGTATCTGGTTGAATGCTGCAGACTAGTTGATAGTCTAGATTCACTTATTGTTTCTACAGGTCATTTAACACAAGTAAGTTGTTTCACAAACCAAGTATCTGGTTGAATGCTGCAGACTAGTTGATAGTCTAGATTCACTTATTGTTTCTACAGGTCATTTAACACAAGTAAGTTGTTTCACAAACCAAGTATCTGGTTGAATGCTGCAGACTAGTTGATAGTCTAGATTCACTTATTGTTTCTACAGGTCATTTAACACAAGTAAGTTGTTTCACAAACCAAGTATCTGGTTGAATGCTGCAGACTAGTTGATAGTCTAGATTCACTTATTGTTTCTACAGGTCATTTAACACAAGTAAGTTGTTTCACAAACCAAGTATCTGGTTGAATGCTGCAGACTAGTTGATAGTCTAGATTCACTTATTGTTTCTACAGGTCATTTAACACAAGTAAGTTGTTTCACAAACCAAGTATCTGGTTGAATGCTGCAGACTAGTTGATAGTCTAGATTCACTTATTGTTTCTACAGGTCATTTAACACAAGTAAGTTGTTTCACAAACCAAGTATCTGGTTGAATGCTGCAGACTAGTTGATAGTCTAGATTCACTTATTGTTTCTACAGGTCATTTAACACAAGTAAGTTGTTTCACAAACCAAGTATCTGGTTGAATGCTGCAGACTAGTTGATAGTCTAGATTCACTTATTGTTTCTACAGGTCATTTAACACAAGTAAGTTGTTTCACAAACCAAGTATCTGGTTGAATGCTGCAGACTAGTTGATAGTCTAGATTCACTTATTGTTTCTACAGGTCATTTAACACAAGTAAGTTGTTTCACAAACCAAGTATCTGGTTGAATGCTGCAGACTAGTTGATAGTCTAGATTCACTTATTGTTTCTACAGGTCATTTAACACAAGTAAGTTGTTTCACAAACCAAGTATCTGGTTGAATGCTGCAGACTAGTTGATAGTCTAGATTCACTTATTGTTTCTACAGGTCATTTAACACAAGTAAGTTGTTTCACAAACCAAGTATCTGGTTGAATGCTGCAGACTAGTTGATAGTCTAGATTCACTTATTGTTTCTACAGGTCATTTAACACAAGTAAGTTGTTTCACAAACCAAGTATCTGGTTGAATGCTGCAGACTAGTTGATAGTCTAGATTCACTTATTGTTTCTACAGGTCATTTAACACAAGTAAGTTGTTTCACAAACCAAGTATCTGGTTGAATGCTGCAGACTAGTTGATAGTCTAGATTCACTTATTGTTTCTACAGGTCATTTAACACAAGTAAGTTGTTTCACAAACCAAGTATCTGGTTGAATGCTGCAGACTAGTTGATAGTCTAGATTCACTTATTGTTTCTACAGGTCATTTAACACAAGTAAGTTGTTTCACAAACCAAGTATCTGGTTGAATGCTGCAGACTAGTTGATAGTCTAGATTCACTTATTGTTTCTACAGGTCATTTAACACAAGTAAGTTGTTTCACAAACCAAGTATCTGGTTGAATGCTGCAGACTAGTTGATAGTCTAGATTCACTTATTGTTTCTACAGGTCATTTAACACAAGTAAGTTGTTTCACAAACCAAGTATCTGGTTGAATGCTGCAGACTAGTTGATAGTCTAGATTCACTTATTGTTTCTACAGGTCATTTAACACAAGTAAGTTGTTTCACAAACCAAGTATCTGGTTGAATGCTGCAGACTAGTTGATAGTCTAGATTCACTTATTGTTTCTACAGGTCATTTAACACAAGTAAGTTGTTTCACAAACCAAGTATCTGGTTGAATGCTGCAGACTAGTTGATAGTCTAGATTCACTTATTGTTTCTACAGGTCATTTAACACAAGTAAGTTGTTTCACAAACCAAGTATCTGGTTGAATGCTGCAGACTAGTTGATAGTCTAGATTCACTTATTGTTTCTACAGGTCATTTAACACAAGTAAGTTGTTTCACAAACCAAGTATCTGGTTGAATGCTGCAGACTAGTTGATAGTCTAGATTCACTTATTGTTTCTACAGGTCATTTAACACAAGTAAGTTGTTTCACAAACCAAGTATCTGGTTGAATGCTGCAGACTAGTTGATAGTCTAGATTCACTTATTGTTTCTACAGGTCATTTAACACAAGTAAGTTGTTTCACAAACCAAGTATCTGGTTGAATGCTGCAGACTAGTTGATAGTCTAGATTCACTTATTGTTTCTACAGGTCATTTAACACAAGTAAGTTGTTTCACAAACCAAGTATCTGGTTGAATGCTGCAGACTAGTTGATAGTCTAGATTCACTTATTGTTTCTACAGGTCATTTAACACAAGTAAGTTGTTTCACAAACCAAGTATCTGGTTGAATGCTGCAGACTAGTTGATAGTCTAGATTCACTTATTGTTTCTACAGGTCATTTAACACAAGTAAGTTGTTTCACAAACCAAGTATCTGGTTGAATGCTGCAGACTAGTTGATAGTCTAGATTCACTTATTGTTTCTACAGGTCATTTAACACAAGTAAGTTGTTTCACAAACCAAGTATCTGGTTGAATGCTGCAGACTAGTTGATAGTCTAGATTCACTTATTGTTTCTACAGGTCATTTAACACAAGTAAGTTGTTTCACAAACCAAGTATCTGGTTGAATGCTGCAGACTAGTTGATAGTCTAGATTCACTTATTGTTTCTACAGGTCATTTAACACAAGTAAGTTGTTTCACAAACCAAGTATCTGGTTGAATGCTGCAGACTAGTTGATAGTCTAGATTCACTTATTGTTTCTACAGGTCATTTAACACAAGTAAGTTGTTTCACAAACCAAGTATCTGGTTGAATGCTGCAGACTAGTTGATAGTCTAGATTCACTTATTGTTTCTACAGGTCATTTAACACAAGTAAGTTGTTTCACAAACCAAGTATCTGGTTGAATGCTGCAGACTAGTTGATAGTCTAGATTCACTTATTGTTTCTACAGGTCATTTAACACAAGTAAGTTGTTTCACAAACCAAGTATCTGGTTGAATGCTGCAGACTAGTTGATAGTCTAGATTCACTTATTGTTTCTACAGGTCATTTAACACAAGTAAGTTGTTTCACAAACCAAGTATCTGGTTGAATGCTGCAGACTAGTTGATAGTCTAGATTCACTTATTGTTTCTACAGGTCATTTAACACAAGTAAGTTGTTTCACAAACCAAGTATCTGGTTGAATGCTGCAGACTAGTTGATAGTCTAGATTCACTTATTGTTTCTACAGGTCATTTAACACAAGTAAGTTGTTTCACAAACCAAGTATCTGGTTGAATGCTGCAGACTAGTTGATAGTCTAGATTCACTTATTGTTTCTACAGGTCATTTAACACAAGTAAGTTGTTTCACAAACCAAGTATCTGGTTGAATGCTGCAGACTAGTTGATAGTCTAGATAGTCTAGATTCACTTATTGTTTCTACAGGTCATTTAACACAAGTAAGTTGTTTCACAAACCAAGTATCTGGTTGAATGCTGCAGACTAGTTGATAGTCTAGATTCACTTATTGTTTCTACAGGTCATTTAACACAAGTAAGTTGTTTCACAAACCAAGTATCTGGTTGAATGCTGCAGACTAGTTGATAGTCTAGATTCACTTATTGTTTCTACAGGTCATTTAACACAAGTAAGTTGTTTCACAAACCAAGTATCTGGTTGAATGCTGCAGACTAGTTGATAGTCTAGATTCACTTATTGTTTCTACAGGTCATTTAACACAAGTAAGTTGTTTCACAAACCAAGTATCTGGTTGAATGCTGCAGACTAGTTGATAGTCTAGATTCACTTATTGTTTCTACAGGTCATTTAACACAAGTAAGTTGTTTCACAAACCAAGTATCTGGTTGAATGCTGCAGACTAGTTGATAGTCTAGATTCACTTATTGTTTCTACAGGTCATTTAACACAAGTAAGTTGTTTCACAAACCAAGTATCTGGTTGAATGCTGCAGACTAGTTGATAGTCTAGATTCACTTATTGTTTCTACAGGTCATTTAACACAAGTAAGTTGTTTCACAAACCAAGTATCTGGTTGAATGCTGCAGACTAGTTGATAGTCTAGATTCACTTATTGTTTCTACAGGTCATTTAACACAAGTAAGTTGTTTCACAAACCAAGTATCTGGTTGAATGCTGCAGACTAGTTGATAGTCTAGATTCACTTATTGTTTCTACAGGTCATTTAACACAAGTAAGTTGTTTCACAAACCAAGTATCTGGTTGAATGCTGCAGACTAGTTGATAGTCTAGATTCACTTATTGTTTCTACAGGTCATTTAACACAAGTAAGTTGTTTCACAAACCAAGTATCTGGTTGAATGCTGCAGACTAGTTGATAGTCTAGATTCACTTATTGTTTCTACAGGTCATTTAACACAAGTAAGTTGTTTCACAAACCAAGTATCTGGTTGAATGCTGCAGACTAGTTGATAGTCTAGATTCACTTATTGTTTCTACAGGTCATTTAACACAAGTAAGTTGTTTCACAAACCAAGTATCTGGTTGAATGCTGCAGACTAGTTGATAGTCTAGATTCACTTATTGTTTCTACAGGTCATTTAACACAAGTAAGTTGTTTCACAAACCAAGTATCTGGTTGAATGCTGCAGACTAGTTGATAGTCTAGATTCACTTATTGTTTCTACAGGTCATTTAACACAAGTAAGTTGTTTCACAAACCAAGTATCTGGTTGAATGCTGCAGACTAGTTGATAGTCTAGATTCACTTATTGTTTCTACAGGTCATTTAACACAAGTAAGTTGTTTCACAAACCAAGTATCTGGTTGAATGCTGCAGACTAGTTGATAGTCTAGATTCACTTATTGTTTCTACAGGTCATTTAACACAAGTAAGTTGTTTCACAAACCAAGTATCTGGTTGAATGCTGCAGACTAGTTGATAGTCTAGATTCACTTATTGTTTCTACAGGTCATTTAACACAAGTAAGTTGTTTCACAAACCAAGTATCTGGTTGAATGCTGCAGACTAGTTGATAGTCTAGATTCACTTATTGTTTCTACAGGTCATTTAACACAAGTAAGTTGTTTCACAAACCAAGTATCTGGTTGAATGCTGCAGACTAGTTGATAGTCTAGATTCACTTATTGTTTCTACAGGTCATTTAACACAAGTAAGTTGTTTCACAAACCAAGTATCTGGTTGAATGCTGCAGACTAGTTGATAGTCTAGATTCACTTATTGTTTCTACAGGTCATTTAACACAAGTAAGTTGTTTCACAAACCAAGTATCTGGTTGAATGCTGCAGACTAGTTGATAGTCTAGATTCACTTATTGTTTCTACAGGTCATTTAACACAAGTAAGTTGTTTCACAAACCAAGTATCTGGTTGAATGCTGCAGACTAGTTGATAGTCTAGATTCACTTATTGTTTCTACAGGTCATTTAACACAAGTAAGTTGTTTCACAAACCAAGTATCTGGTTGAATGCTGCAGACTAGTTGATAGTCTAGATTCACTTATTGTTTCTACAGGTCATTTAACACAAGTAAGTTGTTTCACAAACCAAGTATCTGGTTGAATGCTGCAGACTAGTTGATAGTCTAGATTCACTTATTGTTTCTACAGGTCATTTAACACAAGTAAGTTGTTTCACAAACCAAGTATCTGGTTGAATGCTGCAGACTAGTTGATAGTCTAGATTCACTTATTGTTTCTACAGGTCATTTAACACAAGTAAGTTGTTTCACAAACCAAGTATCTGGTTGAATGCTGCAGACTAGTTGATAGTCTAGATTCACTTATTGTTTCTACAGGTCATTTAACACAAGTAAGTTGTTTCACAAACCAAGTATCTGGTTGAATGCTGCAGACTAGTTGATAGTCTAGATTCACTTATTGTTTCTACAGGTCATTTAACACAAGTAAGTTGTTTCACAAACCAAGTATCTGGTTGAATGCTGCAGACTAGTTGATAGTCTAGATTCACTTATTGTTTCTACAGGTCATTTAAGTTCGAATCTGAAATCAACGGTAGATGGGATCTATAAATCCCACCCCTGGGGAATGTGTTATGGGGAAAAACGGAAGCCCCTCTTACTTATCAGGCATAACGAAAGGTCATCCTGGCCATTGCCCAGCTGGTGTATGGATGTAATTGTGAAATACCATACAACAGTGTATTTCGTTATAAAGTTACACGTTGCTCGGCTGCACCAAAACATTCCTTTATTATCCAAACTCGTGTACCGCCTTGCAATCGCGCCCTCTATTGCTTATTAAACTATTTATTATTTAAGGATCCGTTAAAAGGTTGAAGGAAACATTTTTTTTCCATAAATGGATTTTCTTTTTCTGGAATAGTTTTGACCCAAAATACAATAAACTACAACAAACAAGATAAAATCAACTTATGTTCACACAGTAGAGGTGACATTACTTTCCACAACCTTTCAAACCTTCTTTAAGACCTCTGAAGTACGTTTCCAAGGCAGTGGTATTGTATTATATTATAATGTTGTGTATAAAATTATAGTGGTATTGTATTATATTATAATGTTGTGTATAAAATTATAGTGGTATTATATTCACTTAGTATCAGATCAAAACGTTAATACTTCGCAGCAACTGGAAACATGTTCAATGTTTCAGATGTTAGTATTCACCATTAGGGGGTGTCTCTTTTGTAGCAAAACCACATCGGGTTATCTGTTGAGTTCACCGAGTGGAATCAAACCCCTCATTTTAGAGTTGTAAATCCATAGACTTACCGATGTACCAACAAGGTACCGTTGGAGGATTCTTTTAAAGTTATTATCGAACTATGTATGATATGCATCTATAAAGACAAATAATGCTATTGATGTTAATATTTACCGCTAGAGGGCTACCGCAAAAGTTGTAATAATTGCTTTGCATCATTTCTGCGTCACAACTTCAGATTTCAAAGCCCGGTTTGAATCCATCCACGATCCACAAGTGTTTAGAAATAATTAATCAGGAATACATCAAACAGAAGATGTGTTTTAAAAGTGACAGTCAGTTCCTTATTGAGCACGGAAGGCTGACTGTATTCCTTATTGTACATGGAAAGTTGACTATATTCCTTATTGTGCACGAAAGGCTGACTGTATTCCTTATTGTACACGGAAGGCTGACTGTATTCCTTATTGTACATGGAAGGTTGACTGTATTCCTTATTGTACATGGAAGGTTGACTGTATTCCTTATTGCACATGGAAGGCTGACTGTATTCCTTATTGTACACGGCAGGCTGACTGTATTCCTTATTGTGCACTGTATTCCTTATTGTACAGGTTGACTGTATTCCTTATTGTACATGGAAGGTTGACTGTATTCCATTGACTTATTCCTTGTTGTACACGGAAGGCTGACTGTATTCCTTAGTGTACATGAAAGGTTGACTGTATTCTTTATTGTACACGGAAGGCTGACTGTATTCCTTAGTGTACATGGAAGGCTGACTGTATTCTCTATTGTACATGGAAAGCTGACTGTATTCCTTAGTGTACATGAAAGGTTGACTGTATTCCTTATTGTACACGGAAGGCTGACTGTATTCCTTATTGTACATGGAAGGCTGACTGTATTCCTTGTTGTACACGGAAGGCTGACTGTATTCCTTATTGTGCACGGAAGGCTGACTGTATTCCTTGTTGTACATGGAAGGCTGACAGTATTCGTTATTGTACATGGAAGGCTGACTGTATTCCTTAGTGTACATGGAAAGCAGACTGTATTCCTTATTGTGCACGGAAGGCTGACTGTATTCCATATTGTGCACGGAAGGCTGACTGTATTTCTTATTGTGCACGAAAGGCTGACTGTATTCCTTATTGTGCACGGAAGGTTACTGTATTCCTTATTGTGCACGGAAGCCTGACTGTATTCCTTGTTGTACACGGAAGGCTGACTGTATTCCTTATTGTGCATGGAAGGCTGACTGTATTCCTTGTTGTACACGGAAGGCTGATTGTATTCTTTATTGTGCACGGAAGGCTGACTGTATTCCTTATTGTACATGGAAGGCTGACTGTATTCCTTATTGTACATGGAAGGTTGACTGTATTCCTTATTGCACATGGAAGGCTGACTGTATTCCTTATTGTACACGGCAGGCTGACTGTATTCCTTATTGTGCACGGAAGGTTGACTGTATTCCTTATTGTACATGGAAGGCTGACTGTATTCCTTGTTGTACACGGAAGGCTGACTGTATTCCTTAGTGTACATGAAAGGTTGACTGTATTCTTTATTGTACACGGAAGGCTGACTGTATTCCTTATTGTGCACGGAAGGCTGACTGTATTCCTTATTGTGCACGGAAGGCTGACTGTATTCCTTATTGTGCACGAAAGGCTGACTGTATTCCTTATTGTGCACGGAAGGCTGACTGTATTCCTTATTGTGCACGGAAGGCTGACTGTATTCCTTGTTGTACACGGAAGGCTGACTGTATTCCTTATTGTGCATGGAAGGCTGACTGTATTCCTTGTTGTACATGGAAGGCTGATTGTATTCTTTATTGTGCATGGAAGGCTGACTGTATTCCTTGTTGTACACGGAAGGCTGATTGTATTCTTTATTGTGCACGGAAGGCTGACTGTATTCCTTATTGTACATGGAAGGCTGACTGTATTCCTTATTGTACATGGAAGGCTGACTGTATTCCTTATTGTGTACACGGAAGGCTGACTTTATTTCTTATTGTGCTGACTGTAAACATGGAAGGCTGACTGTATTCCTTATTGTGCACGGAAGGCTGACTGTATTCCTTATTGTGCTGACTATTCCTTATTGTGCACGGAAGGCTGACTGTATTCCTTATTGTGCACGGAAGCTGACTGACTTATTGTATTCCTGTATTCCTTGTTGTACACGTGACTGTATTCCTTATTGTGCATGATTCCTTGTTGTGCACGGCTGACTGTATTCTTTATTGTGCACGGAAGGCTGACTGTATTCCTTATTGTACATGGAAGGCTGACTGTATTCCTTATTGTGAAGGCTGACTGTATTCCTTATTGTACACGGAAGGCTGACTGTATTCCTTATTGTGCACGGAAAGCTGACTGTATTCCTTGTTGTACACGGAAGGCTGACTGTATTCCTTATTGTGCAGGGAAGGCTGACTGTATTCCTTGTTGTACATGGAAGGCTGACTGTATTCCTTATTGTACATGGAAGGCTGACTGTATTCCTTATTGTACACGGAAGGCTGACTGTATTCCTTATTGTACACTGAAGGCTGACTGTATTCCTTATTGTGCACGGAAGGCTGACTGTATTCCTTATTGTGCAGGGAAGGCTGACTGTATTCCTTGTTGTACATGGAAGGCTGACAGTATTCGTTATTGTACATGGAAGGCTGACTGTATTCCTTAGTGTACATGGAAGGCTGACTGTATTCCTTATTGTGCACGGAAGGCTGACTGTATTCCTTATTGTGCACGGAAGGCTGACTGTATTCCTTATTGTACATGGAAGGCTGGCTGTATTCCTTGTTGTACACGGAAGGCTGACTTTATTTCTTATTGTGCACGAAAGGCTGACTGTATTCCTTGTTGTACACGGAAGGCTGATTGTATTCTTTATTGTGCACGGAAGGCTGACTGTATTCCTTATTGTACATGGAAGGCTGACTGTATTCCTTATTGTACATGGAAGGCTGACTGTATTCCTTGTTGTAAACGGAAGGCTGACTGTATTCCTTATTGTACACGGAAGGCTGACTGTATTCCTTATTGTACATGGAAGGCTGACTGTATTCCTTGTTGTACAAAGAAGGCTGACTGTGTTCCTTATTGTGCACGGAAGGCTGACTGTATTCCTTATTGTGCACGGAAGGCTGACTGTATTCTCTATTTTCAGAAGTTCAAATTTAAGGACGGTAACGAATAGCCTTTCTACATGTTCCATAAATATATATCTATGTATGGATTGTTGAGGATGTTGAAGTTCGTCGGTAGGTGGCCGTATTTATAAACGTAAGTTATACTATTTGATGTTAATTTTTACTATTTGATGATTTTGTGAAAATTTGAAGAGAACTGTATATTTTGTTTGTTTGTTGTACCAATCAGCTGTACAACAGACTTTCTGCACTCTACTTACGAAAAGGAATTTAACCCAGGATTTGTCGTTACAAGTCAGTAAACGTTTTAATCTAATATATATATAATTTCTATATGAATAGAAGGAGGAGAAATACATAGAGAAGTAACTTGAAAGGATGCCGATCATTACAATTTTTGTCATCCATAACAACAAGTCCAATACAGTGTTTAAACTGACTCACCAACACATCAAGCTGAACATGCCCGTTTCAGTTTTTATAAAATATTCTCTTATCACCTCTGATGAAAAATTAAAAATGGAACTGTTACACTGGGGAACACTTTTTCAGTAACTTTGAGTTGCATTAGATATTTTAACTGATTCTGAAGGAGTTTTAAGCGCTGATTGCAAATCTGAAATTAGTTTTTCTCTACAAGCTCTAGTTTGTATGCAATTTGAGGTTAATGAAATTGTACAAATGTGAACTTGCGTAAACCATGTATAAGCATTTTCACGTCCATATATATAGATAGCTTCTAATATTTTGATCATTCTTCTTTTGTTTCAGATCAAACATGGCTTCCAAAAATAGATATCATTGCAGAAACAAGCCTGATGCCTTCTGCTACATATGTGGATGATACACACTCAATCGTCAGAGACGTAACATATCCTCGTTCGTCAAGCGTGCCTACAAGGCATATTTTGAAGTTCATCTTGGTGATCAAGACAAGCAATGGGTTCCTCATGTTGTGTGCCACAATTGTGAGGAAATGCTTCCTCACAAAGGAAAGGAAAACGCAATGGTCTGCCTTTTGGTGTTCCAATGATTTGGCGCGAACCCACCAACCATGTAACTGACTGTTATTTCTGCATGGTAAACACAACTGGTGTTGGGAAGAAAAACCGACATAAGATTACGTATCCGAACATTCCCTCAGCTATTCGGCCGGCTCCGCACTCTGAAGAAGTTCCTGTTCCAGTTTTCAAAGGCTTGCCTTCATTGGACGATAAAGACATTGGACATGATACAAGCGAACAAGACAGTTGTGACAGTGAATTGTCAGAAAAGTGTACACAATCGGGGAACTGTTCTTCAGACACTGAACCTTTCCCCGTCCCCAAGCCTCTTCCCCAGGCTGAACTGAATGATTTAGTGCGGGATTTAGGTCTTTCAAATAAAAATGTCAAATTGCATAAAATCTGTAGCTTGCAGACAAAAACCGACTTCAGATTTGAAATCAACACACTCAAATTGACTATAGAAAGGTCTTTTTTTAAATGCAACAAAATGAGTGTTTCCCAGTGTTATTTGTTCAATTTACAAAACTACATTTATCCTAAATTAATTAGGCCCAGCATGGCCAAGCGCGTTAATGCGTGCGACTCGTAGTCCGAGGGTCGAGGGTTCGTATGCCCGCCACACCAAACATGCTCGCCCTTTTAGCCGTGGGAGCATTATAATGTGACGATTAATCCCACTATTCGTTAGTAAAAGAGTAGCCCAAGTGTTGGCGGTGGGTCGTGATGACTAGCTGCCTTCCCTCTAGTCTTACAATGCAAAATTAGGGACGGTTAGCACAGATAGCCCTCGTGTAGCTTTGTGCGAAATTCAAAAAACAAACCTAAATTAATTATGGCACAAATAATGTTTAAAACAGTTCACTACCATATAGCAAAGAAATCTGCTTAACAAATGTATTTTATTTGAAAGGGTTTTAAAGATATATTTATGTGTTATCACTACAGTAATCTTTCTGCTGTGTTCCAGTCGCTCGTTGTTATTAATTCTTTATTTATGGGCAGAATAGAGTGAGCGTGAATGTTTCTTTCGGACTGAGATGTGCCTGAACTTTCTCAAACAACACATGCACATTTTGAACACAATGGATGGAGCCAAGTGTAGACACTAATATCTGGTTGTAACACAAACATTAAAGTGAAGTGTAGACACTAATATCTGGATGTAACACAAACATTAAAGTGAAGTGTAGACACTAATATCTGGATGTAACACAAACATCAATACCTTCGATAATTCTACTTCCATATGTATTGTAGACACCAATTCCCTGTTCCACCCACTTCCAGAAGTAGTAGAGACTAATATCCTGTTCCACCCACTTCAGGATGTAGTAGACACTAATATCCTGTTCCACCTACGTCTAGATGTAGTAGACACTAATATCCTGTTCCACCTACGTCTAGATGTAGTAGACACTGATATCCTGCTCCACCTACGTCTAGATGTAGTAGACACTAATATCCTGTTCCACCTACGTCTAGATGTAGTAGACACTAATATCCTGTTCCACCTACGTCTAGATGTAGTAGACACTGATATCCTGCTCCACCTACGTCTAGATGTAGTAGACACTAATATCCTGTTCCACCCACGTCTAGATGTAGTAGACACTAATATCCTGTTCCACCTACGTCTAGATGTAGTAGACACTAATATCCTGTTCCACCTACTTCTAGATGTAGTAGACACTAATATCCTGTTCCACCCACGTCTAGATGTAGTAGACACTAATATCCTGTTTCACCTACGTCTAGATGTAGTAGACACTGATATCCTGTTCCACCTACGTCTAGATGTAGTAGACACTGATATCCTGTTCCACCTAGTTCTAGATGTAGTAGACACTGATATCCTGTTCCACATACGTCTAGATGTAGTAGACACTGATATCCTGTTCCACATACGTCTAGATGTAGTAGACACTAATATCCTGTTCCACCTACTTCTAGATGTAGTAGACACTGATATCCTGTTCCACCTACGTCTAGATGTAGTAGACACTAATATCCTGTTCCACCTACTTCTAGATGTAGTAGACACTGATATCCTGTTCCACCTACGTCTAGAAGTAGTAGACACTAATATCCTGTTCCACCTACTTCTAGATGTAGTAGACATTAATATCCTGTTCCACCTACGTCTAGATGTAGTAGACACTGATATCTTTATTCTACTCACTAATATATTTCGGATACTAAAATTTGCATTTAACTTTATCAATTTTCTCATTAACAATAATATAATTCTGTTACTATGAAGTTCTATTAAAACAGCGCCCTCTATAATCTGCAATAATTATTGCAATAAAAGCAGAAACAATGTAGAAAATTACAATTCTCAGAGTTTGAAGTCGAAAGTTACTAAATACAAACAGTTTGAACACATTAACCAAGATTTTAATATATATTCATCATATGTGGCTAAATGGTGCTGAACATACCTAGTGTAAACTGACGCTTGTATGAGAGATTGGTTGGCTTATTATCTCTTCATCTGTGACGTACTTACCTAGAAACGAACTTTAAAACCCATTGTTCTGTATTTTCCTGCACAATTGTGGTCAGAGTAAACGTAGAGTAACTCTTAGTCTGTTACAAAAGTTACTGTAAACTTTGCTATATACAAGTTAATTAAATTAATTTCTTAATATTATTTGTTTAAAGAGATTAGTGAATAGGACACCTCAAAATGGCTGTGACTTATCAGAACGGAATCTTATTGTGTGAAAATGTTGACGTTGAAGGAATTGCCGAAAAGTTCGGAACACCAGTTTATGTGTATTCCAAAAACAAAATTCTAGATTCGTTATCCAAATACCAGAAGGCGCTGAACTCACATCGTTACCTGATATGCTATCCATTGAAGACAAACTACAGCTTGTCTATCCTAAGTCTTCTTAAGCGACATGGCTGTGGATTTGACATAGCTTCCGAGGGGGAATTACAGAGAGTTCTCGCAGTGGGGGGAAACCCTGAGCAGGTGGTGTTCTCCGGTGTGGGTAAAAGCAAAAAGGAAATCGAAATGAGTTTGGAATACAAGATATATTCTCTTCATTTGGAATCGTGGGAAGAGTTGGACAGAATTGAAGAGATCGCTAGAAGTAAAAACGTCAGGGCGCCCCTAGGTGTTCGGGTCAATCCAGGTATTGACTCCCAGACCCATCACAACATTTCTACCGGAATCAAAGAGAGCAAGTTTGGGGTTCCGGTAGAAGAAGCTGGGGAACTTTACCAAAGAATTAAACATTCTCCTTATTTGGAGGCTAAAGGAATACATTGTTTCATAGGATCGCAAGTGACCAAACTGTCTCCAATCCTAGAAGCTCGGGACCTTATTATAGATGTCGTGGACAGCTTAGAAGTATATGGTATTAAGCTGGAGTACATTGACCTCGGAGGAGGTTTCGGTATTGCTTATCGACCAGATGAAATAGAGCCCGACGTCTCATCTTGGGTCCGAGAGATCGTAGAACCAGTTGCAGCTCGTGGTCTAAGACTGATACTCGAACCAGGAAGATCAGTCGTGGGGCAGGCCGGCATACTGTTGACTCGTGTAGAGTATCTGAAGAAAACCACAAGAAATTTCGCTATCGTAGACGCGTCGTTCACCGACCTCCTCCGACCAGCTCTTTATGACGCCTACCATAATATTCTACCTGCCCACAAACATTCAAACGTAAAGCCCTTTCTCTGTGATGTCGTTGGGCCAGTGTGCGAGAACACAGATTTTTTGGCACGTGATCGATGGCTCGCTGTCCAGCAGGGTGACGTACTTGCTGTTTTGTCTGTTGGAGCGTACGGGTTAGTTATGTCATCCAATTATAGCTCTCGTTTCCGTCCAGCGGAGGTGATTGTCGACGGAAACCAAGTGTTTGAGATCCGAAGACGAGAGACGATCGCTGAACAAATACAAAACGAGATTGTGGTCTATGTTTAGCGAAGACAATTTGATTTCTTATTTATCAAATGTCTGATAAAATGTGCACACACACTCTCAGAGATAAAAACTGTAATTCATTATATTCGCTTAGAGTTAATAATAATTATTATAATTGGGAATTCCTATAGTTTATAGTCTTTTTGTGGCTATTTTCCGTAACCCTTTAGTTATGGTTAACACACAACAAAGCAGAGCTCTATATCTGTTTCAATGTTCTACAAATGCCTCAGTCCATTTCAAGTTAGGAATAATTCTAATGTATTATAGTTCTTTGTCCAATGAAAATGACGAAGGTAAGTATGGAAATTAAAAACAAATAAATAATACATTTTTTCTTATCAAACTTCAGAATCTCTAATAATAAAAGGGCATATCTGTGGGTCTGTGTCGATGCAATCACATTAAGTGGATCCTGAGGGTATGCACCTTGGTATTATTACCCATATTGGTGCGCGCATGAGCATTATTTTATGCGAGAAACCAAATAAAAAAGAAAAGTGATCGCTATGGAATTTTAGACTATTTTCATTATTATCGAATGTTATGGTGTTTCTATTACAGATGTCATAGTGTCATTGTTGTACTATTAAAGGGTGTTATAAAATAGTTATAACCTGTTAAAGTATGTTATAGTGTTTTAATTATTAAGGGATGTTATACAATATTTACAGCCTGTTATGAAATGTAAAAGTGTGTTTTAACTATTACGGGTTTTTATACAGTAGATATAACCTGTTATAATGTTTCAAGTATTACAGGTTGTTATGTATGGTAGTTATAAACTACCATATGGAGTGTAGTTATGGAATGGAGTGTAGTTATAACCTGTTATAATGTTTCAAGTATTACAGGTTGTTATGTATGGTAGTTATAAACTACCATATGGAGTGTAGTTATGGAATGGAGTGTAGTTATAACCTGTTATAATGTTTCAAGTATTACAGGTTGTTATGTATGGTAGTTATAAACTATTCAATATTAATTGAATGGTTAAATTCTACAAGAGGTTTCGTTTGTCTGTTTAGAATTAAGCATAAAGCTACACAATGAGCTATCTGTGCTTTGCTCACCACATGTATGTAAACCCGGTTTCTAGAGTTGTAAGCCCACCGCTATGCAACTGGTTTCGTACTGGTAAGACATTTGATTTCACGTTTTATAAAAGTAATATATATTATTATTGTACCCTGTGTTGAAGTAGAGTTATAAATTATGAACGAAGTGTTATAATTTATTATTCTGCAATGCAGATTGGTTGGTTGGCGTTTCGTGACGCAAAAAACTAGGCTATCTGCGCCAAACAAACCGATAAAAACGAAAAGCACAATTGTATAAAATGTAAAAATAAATCGTGTTAAAACCTATAAGTGTTTAAAAATGAAATAAAAGACTCAAACAGAATAACAGCAAAAGCAATATCAGGGTTGAACCTGTAGAAGAAAAACATGTCTAAAGTAACGTAAAACCTGGTCTACTGTGACGTGTCACACAGACCATACATTGGTGCATGAACCTCAGATAAAAGAAAACTGACAAGTTATAAAACTTTGACCAATACGTAGTCTATCCAGGACAACTTCCTCCTTACGGAAACAAGATGGCCAAAGAGCAATACAAGGTTTGATCTTGAAAAACTTGTTGTGACGTTGCTCACTCCAAGTCGACTGTCAACTGCTGTGGAGCTGAGCCTTGAATATAGGACCACAGCCCATGTATGTGACAGGCAGAACCAGAGCAGATAGACTTGGCTGTGGTGTAAGCGAGCTCGTTCCCATGAATATCCACGAACCCTGGTATCGAGAATAACTAGATAAAAGTAGATGTTAAAGAGAAATGAACCAATAGGTTTTGAATATCAGCGAGAACAGGATGAGAACTAACGTGAAGCGATTCTAGGGCTAACAGAGAGCTAAGAGATCGGTATAAATAGTACAGTTCGTGTACTGCATAGCTTCAATGCGGTCGAGGGCAAGAGAAAATGTACAAACCGGCAGTAAACACAGAAACTGTAAAAGGGGATCCTGTGAGCAACCATCCGAATAAATGAGAATGGAATGGATGGTTTGAAAGATATTAAGCAAATAGAAGATGCTACCTCCAATCAGGAGTATTCGCCTTTATCAGATGACTAAAAGCCAAATGTAAGGATGTTGATAAGCCATAGTGGAATGGGCTTACCAGTGGATACAGCAATGTTATTCTAAAAAACAGACTCAGTTCAGCCAGCTGTGCCTGGATAAGGAAGAATGGCAGACCGTTTGTTTTAAAGTATGGCTCACTTAAGAAGGATAACACAGCCGCAGATGGAATACTGTGGAAGTTTAATGGCATACTCTAAAAAAAGGTTACAGGTGGTGGAGGTTCATGAGACTCTGTGTATAAGGTCTGAACTGAAGAAGTGTAGAAAGACCCCATGCAGAGCCAATCCAAAATGGTGAGTGGGGTCCAACATCTTCAAGGCCAAGGTTCTGGCAGAATCATAGACCAGAGATCCGTATTCCAGTTTGAATGAAATGAGGGCATGATAAATCTTTAACATAAAATATTGATCCACTCCTCAAGAGGTGGAAGAGAGGACACAGAGGATGTTCAGTTTCTAACATTGTAAATCCAATGTAGGGCAATCAGTTATTGCCACAACAGTTTGTGGTTTCTCACATACTTTGTTTTGGTCTTGAAAGAAAAACAAACATTTTAATTAATATGTTCTGTTAAAGATCCTCGTGATCTTTTCCATACTGGTGAGCATACCACAAATAGCCCATAGTGTACCTTTCTGTTTATCTTCAAACAAACAAACTCTTCTGTTCAAGTTCAAACTTTGGTTTGGTGCAGAATTTTCTAATTTAAAGCTGAAAGACTAAACAGAAGACAACTAGCAGACAGCACCCACCGTCCACTCTTTGAATATTCTTATAAGATGGAATAGTGGGATTTGATTGCCTTATAGCAGAAAGTAAAAATATTATTAACCCTTCTAGATCTACAATGAGCATGAAAACTCAGGCTTAGTTAAAGGTTAATCCATTTATCAAATTCATTAAAAATATTAATAACCCTTCTAGTCTATAATGAGCTTGAAAGCTTAGAGTAGGCTTAGTAAAATGTTTATTCCTTTATCAAACTCGTTAAAAATATGAGTAGCCCTTCTAGGTGTAAAATAAGCTTGAGAGCTTAGGCTTAGTAATAGGTTTACCCGTTTATCAAATTCGTTTTGTTCAAGATGTAGTGTTGAAGAGTACTTTTAGTTATATACACATGTAACTGTTATATATTGTAATTATATTTTTATATAATATATTAATTTATTGCTTTGACTTCTTTTCCACACACTCGTTCCCAAAGTGCAGAGCGAGTTTTTGTGACAACAGAACCATAAACTTCGGTTTCACAGTCTGAAAAAGCTAACTACTGGTCTATATCATAGTACTATAGATCCAGAAATACAACTGGTTCATGCCATAGTACAAGATAAAACTAGAGACCTAGAAATACGACTGGTTCATGCCATAGTACAAGATAAAACTAGAGACCTAGAAATACAACTGGTTCATGCCATAGTACAACATAAAACTAGAGACCTAGAAATACAACTGGTTCATGCCATAGTACAACATAAAACTAGAGACCTAGAAATACAACTGGTTCATGTCATAGTACAACATAAAACTAGAGACCTAGAAATACAACTGGTTCATGCCATAGTACAACATAAAACTAGAGACCTAGAAATACAACTGGTTCATGCCATATTACAACATAAAACTAGAGACCTAGAAATACAACTGGTTCATGCCATAGTACAACATAAAACTAGAGACCTAGAAATACAACCGGTTCATGCCATAGTACAACATAAAACTAGAGACCTAGAAATACAACTGGTTCATGCCATATTACAACATAAAACTAGAGACCTATAAACTTCATCAGCGATCGTCATAGATAGGAGTTTGAAGATTGGTTGTTTGGTTTGGTGTTTTATGGCGCAAAGCAGCTAGGCTATCTGTGTCAAACATCCGGTAAAAAGTTAAAATTAAAGTAAAATGATTAAAATTCATAAAAGTAAATTAATGTAAAACAAGACGAAGTTTAACTTTTGAATTAAAAACATAAATAACATTAAATCAGATCTAGTCTTCAGTGGTAAGATAAAAACTACAGTAATACAAGTTGTAAAGGACTTCATGTAGCATGATTCTAATTATCATAACTCGCTAGGATGACTAGCGGATAAGTTCAAACATCAGCGTTAGTCACCTGAAGTTGGCCTTTCCAGTACTGGTTTCGAGTTATTTAACGTTACGGCCACTTTTTAATTCCATATCGAACTAGTTGTACTTTAATTCTTAAAAAGGTTTAGCTTTTGAATTAAAAACATAAATAACATTAAAATGATTAATGATCCATAAAAAACTAAAAACAAATTTGTAAGGTGAACAGTGTCGCCATCACCGATAACGCTAACATTACACATAAACCTTGAGACAGAACATGTCACGACTCTCAACGAGCAAGACAGTAAGATGTGGCTTATTGTGACCTGAGTGTTACATTGGTGCATCAGTACCAGATAAAAGAAAACGATAAGTTAAAACACTCTGACCAATGCGTAGTCTAGTAAGAACAACTTCCTCATTCCGATCCTTAGGGTAGCAAGGCGGTCAAAGTCCAATATAGGGTTTTATTTGGAAAAGCTTGTTTTATGTCGCTCAGTCCAAATCCACTGATAACTTGTGCGAAACCGAGCCTTGAATACAGGACCACAGTCCATGTATAGAACAGGCACAGCAATGAACAGACAGACTGCGGTGTCAATGAGCTCGTTCCTGTGAACACCAACGTGGGCTGGTATCCAGAAAAACTGGATAGAAGTAGAAAGAGAAATGGGCCAGTCGGTTTGGAATATCGGCGAGAACTGGGTATGAACTAACGTGAAGCGATTCCAGCACCAGTAGAGAACTAAGCGAGTCAATATAAATCGTTCAGTTTGAGTACTGCTTAGCTTCTATGTGATCCAGGGCAAGAGAATTGGCGTACAGTTTAGCAGTGAACCCAGAAACTGTAGAGGATTCTGTGCACAACCACCAAACCATGGCAGAACTCACAGAGTCGCCTGATTTCGAACCATCCGTATAAAGGATAATGGCGGAATGGTTCGAAAGATTTCAGTACATAACAGACAGTATTTTCAATCGGGAGTGTCAGCTTTACTCAGATGACTTAAAGAAAGGCCATATTGGGGATTTAATAAGCTAAGGTTGGATGGGCTGACCAGTAGATACAGCAACGTCATCCAAGGATAAACCCAATTCATCCAACTGCATCTGGATACGAAGACCAAAAGGAGCAATGGCAGATCGTCTGTTTTGAAAAAGCATGGTTCACCGAGGAAGGAAAAGACAACCCCAGCTGAAATGCTTTGGTAAAGATCAAAGCATACAGTAAAGACAGTTGCAAATGAAAGAGGTGCAAAGGAGGTTCATGAAACTCTGTGTACAAGTTCGGAACTCGGGAAGTGCAGAAAGCCCCAGTGCAGAGTCAAAGTCTTTGATGATGAATGGGGCCCAGCATCTTTAAAGCTGAGGTCCTGGCAGAGCCATACACCAGTCATCCATAGCCGAGTTTCGATCAAATAAAAGCACGATATATCTTTAGCATAGAACATCGATCTGTTCCCCAAGTTTTAGAAGAGAAGACACAGAGGATGTTCAGTGCTCTTGTACATTTGACCCGTAGCTGCTTGATGTGTGGTATAAAGGTCAACTTACGGACAAAGATGAGCCCCAAGTACGTTCTCTTAGGGACAATGAATAGCACAACTTTACCGACACGGAGTTCAGGATCGGGGTGAATACCCCGTTTGCGGCAAAAGTGCATGCAAATGGTTTTCGAGAGAGAAGTTATAACCGTTTGCTGTGGTCCACTTCAGTAAACGATTGAGGGTGGTCTGTAGCTGACGCTCAGTATACCTCATGGTCGACGACTAACACGAGAGGATTATGTCGGTTAAAGTCCCCCAGGATTAAAAAGGGCAACTGTTCAACGAGATCATCCAGGTCTGATTGATCATATGTCTCTCCAGGAGACAGGTAGAGAGAACAAACAGTGATATAACACCCAAGGAAACACGGATGGCGACGACCTTCAATGGTGTGTCAAGTGGCAAAGACAGGGTGGGCACCTGCTGATCAACCAACAGTGCCAACCCTCTATACATTCGTTCATCACACAACTTGTCATTCCTGAATAAAGAAAACCACCGAAAGGTGACTGTATCGGCAGGTTTCAGGAATGTTTCCTGTAAGGAAAAACAAACAGGATGGTATGAAGCAATCATTGTTTTGAACGTTGAACAGATTAGAACGTAGTCTGTAGTTGCTGCTCAATATACCTCATGTTCGACAACTGACATGAGATGTGAAAGTCATCAACATAAAGTCTGTTTGCAACAGTGAGAGGGAATTGTTCTGTGATAGCATTAATCTTTATACTGAAAAGTGTGACACTTAAAACACAGCCCCGAGGGACTCTAAGATCCTGTAGAAAAGAACGGGAAAGTGTTGAAACCACACCAACTTGGAATTGCTTTTCTATTAAAAAAAATTAAGAAAAATGGGCAAAAGGTATCTGAATAAAACTGTTAAAGATATAACTTACACAACCGTCCATTCTTGGATTGTGAAATCTCTTAAAAAGTTTCAATACCCAAATGGTACACTCAAAATGTCCATTTGCTGTGTTGTTTTGGTGGTTTTATTTTCCACGATTCAGGGTATGCACATGGGGTAGTGTCTTATCCATTATTCCAGTATGCTGTCCTGTTACTGGGAGAGACTCTTCTAGATAGTTGATCAAGTGAATCTATTGGATACTATCCTTGGTGAGGTTTTGGAGGTGGTCTCAACAGAAACCCTGGGGTCTTCATCATGCTGCTTTCTATTGACCAATTCTTCTCTGAAAACTCACTGTTTTGTCACTGGCCTACTTCCAAAAGTAATAATAGCAGGCGACGTTTAACCTAGAGTATCTGTTTTTCTGGACTTTGTAAACTATATTATTGATTGTTTTTAGTATATGTTCCTTCCCAACATTTGCTTAACTTCAGAGTTTGGATTTCATCAAGATGACATAGTATGATTGCACATTCCCAACCACAAAATATGACATTCTTAATAGTATTATCACCACAGAAAATTTTCATTTTAGCAGAAGCTGATTTGAGTTATTTTGTTGATGTCAAGTTAAATGAATAGTTGTTTTTTTGCAATATGCTGCTTTGTAACTGCCTCCTGGATGTGACTGCAGAACCAATGTCACTTTTAAAAGTTCTCCTACAAACTACCAGTGATGTTGATCACCTTTAGCTTCATGTATTTCTCATCAATAACTTATAATAAGTTAATTACCTATTACACAAACGTATCTTTTCATTGTTCCATTAGAAGACGAGACAGGTTTAAAATCCAATGTTGGAAAACATTTTTTACCCAGATAAAGAATCTGAAGTACAGTTAATTCTTGACAGAATGCAAACATCAGTTTAACTCCAGTAGTCCACACAAAACGTGTTGATACAACCTTCAACAGTCCACACAGAACCTGTAGATATAACAGAACTTCTGTCTCTTTAAATGTGTCAGCCTGTTTTACAAGTAGGAGTCATCTTGCTAACTGGTTAACTGGGGCTGCATTTTTAGAATTGACATTACAATATATTTGTTTGGATCAAGTCATAAAATATACTGGAGAAGGTATCTTGGTATCATATGAGCAAGATATATAAATATGGAATAGATCAAAAGTAAAACCATAGCTCTGGTCATACAACTCTTGTGATGTAATAAACTGTTCTTGTCTGGGGATTTGACAACAAATCTCTTGCACATTGTTTTTAATTATTTTTCCAGATGCGAAACTGAACATTTCTTTCACATCAATGTCCATAAGGACCTGATCCAAAGTTGATTGACTGCATACACGATAAACAATCAGAACAAGACAAAATCACAAAGATAAATGCAAGTTGTGTTTTAAATACATTATAATCAGTCAGAACAATAGTATACAGAGTCACTTATTTTCCAGTACTTATATTAGATATAGTGTTGTAATTATAAGCTGCTAAACTCATGAATAAAATATAGAACACATCAGAAGTTCATTACATACAGTTTCTTTTATTTGGAAACTTTTTAACTAGTAAAACACTTCTTAGTAAAATAACGTTCCTTATCACTGATGCACACTCTCAATAAACCCTTCTCTTGAATTACAAACATATTTAACTGTAGCCAAGCACAAGTTTAGAACTTCCAGTTTCTAGTTTGGGTATTTACAGGGAATGTTGTAAGACTACAAGTTGTTTTATTAACTATTTCTGTAGTGTTGTATGTACGTAGCAATAAATAATAATGAAGAAAACCCTACTTTTACTTTTGGCATCCATATAACAATTATAAAACAAGGTACAAGATGTTAAAATCATGTTTAATATGAGTAAAGTGGACTGAGTATGTGTTACTGATTACCAATCAGCAAGGCAGAGGACAACAACAGTTAATATAATGTTGTACAAAACTGCATGAATCACAATTACACTTTAGTTAATTACACATTAACTTAATTTATGATCAACTTTTCTTTAGAAATAAAAATTATATTGCAGAGCTGTTGCAAAGATGCACAATAATTAGTTTGAGGATGACCAGATGTTATGATATAACTGTAATGACACAGAAAGGATACAATATCATTTTAACATAACATACTGAAATCTTGTACACTACAGTGTAATGTTTCACAACCATCAATGTGGTATCAAATAATGCATTAAATAACAGTAAAACACACACACATATATACATACATTTACCAATGATTTCAGAAATAAAAACTTTATCTTAAATAAATATAAACCTAAGTTTTATCTATTAGTGACATTTCTTTTTTATTTTAACAAATTTTTATTTTAACTTACTTAACATCAAGATCACATTTTTGTGTTTTTACTCTCATAATGAGTATTTTGAAAACATGAAAAATTATAAACCACATCCACATTGTCACACTCAAACTACACATACGTTCACAGGTAGACTGGAGCGACATATTTCTCACTGTGAACAGAACATGTTTCAACTGTAACTGTCTTTAATCTTTTACTTAATAAGAGAAATTCAACCACTTACCTAGTAAAAAAAAAATATGACCACTGATGGAAAGTTTACACCCTTCTTATCATAGCTGATAAAACACACACCACACATTAAACCCTGTCCACTGATGGAAAGTTTACACCCTTTTATCATAGCTGATAAAACACATACCACACATTAAACCCTGTCCACTGATGGAAAGTTTACACCCTTCTTATCATAGCTGATAAAACACACACCACACATTAAACCCTGTCCACTGATGGAAAGTTTACACCCTTTTATCATAGCTGATAAAACACATACCACACATTAAACCCTGTCCACTGATGGAAAGTTTACACCCTTCTTATCATAGCTGATAAAACACATACCACACATTAAACCCTGTCCACTGATGGAAAGTTTACACCCTTCTTATCATAGCTGATAAAACACACACCACACATTAAACCCTGTCCACTGATGGAGAGTTTACACCCTTCTTATCATAGCTGATAAAACACATACCACACATTAAACCCTGTACACTGATGGAAAGTTTACACCCTTCTTATCATAGCTGATAAAACACATACCATACATTAAACCCTGTCCACTGATGGAAAGTTTACACCCTTCTTATCATAGCTGATAAAACACATACCACACATTAAACCCTGTCCACTGATGGAAAGTTTACACCCTTCTTATCACAGCTGATAAAACACATACCACACATTAAACGCTGTCCACTGATGGAAAGTTTACACCCTTCTTATCATAGCTGATAAAACACATACCAGACATTAAACCCTGTCCACTGATGGAAAGTTTACACCCTTCTTATCATAGCTGATAAAACACATACCACACATTAAACCCTGTCCACTGATAGAAGGTTTACACCCTTCTTATCATAGCTGATAAAACACATACCACACATTAAACCCTGTCCACTGATGGAAAGTTTACATTCTTCTTATCATACCTGATAAAACACATACCACACATTAAACCCTGTCCACTGATGGAAAGTTTACACCCTTCTTATCATAGCTGATAAAACACATACCATACATTAAACCCTGTTCACTGATGGAAAGTTTACACCCTTCTTATCATAGCTGATAAAACACATACCACACATTAAACCCTGTCCACTGATGGAAAGTTTACACCCTTCTTATCATCGCTGATAAAACACACACAACACATTAAACCATGTCCACTGATAGAAAGTTTACACCCTTCTTCTCAAAGCTGATAAAACACATACCAGACATTAAACCCTGTCCACTAATAGAAAGTTTACACCATTCTTATCATAGCTGATAAAACACATACCACACATTAAACCATGTCCACTGATGGAAAGTTTACACCCTTCTTATCATAGCTGATAAAACACATACCACACATTAAACCCTGTCCACTGATGGAAAGTTTACACCCTTCTTATCATAGCTGATAAAACACATACCAGACATTAAACCCTGTCCACTGATGGAAAGTTTACACCCTTCTTATCATAGCTGATAAAACACATACCACACATTAAACCCTGTCCACTGATGGAAAGTTTACACTCTTCTTATCATAACTGATAAAACACACACCACACATTAAACCCTGTCCACTGATGGAAAGTTTACACCCTTCTTATCATAGCTGATAAAACACACACCACACATTAAACCCTGTCCACTGATGGAAAGTTTACACTCTTCTTCTCAAAGCTGATGAAACACATACCAAACATTAAACCCTGTCCACTGATAGAAAGTTTACACCCTTCTCATCATAACTGATAAAACACATACCACACATTAAACCCTGTCCACTAATAGAAAGTTTACACCATTCTTATCATAGCTGATAAAACACATACCACACATTAAACCATGTCACTGATAAAAGTTTACACCCTTCTTATCATAGCTGATAAAACACATACCACACATTAAACCCTGTCCACTGATGGAAAGTTTACACCCTTCATACCATAGCCGATAAAACTCATACCACACATTAAACCCTGTCCACTGATAAAAGTTTACACCCTTCTTATCATAGCTAATAAAACACATACCACACATTAAACCCTGTCCACTGATGGAAAGTTTACACCCTTCTCATCATAGCTCATAAAAAAAACATACCACACATTACACCCTGTCCACTAATGGAAAGTTTACACCCTTCTTATCATACCTGATGAAACACATACCACACAGTACACCCTGTCCACTGATGGAAAGTTTACACCCTTCTTATCATAGCTGATAAAACACACACAACACATTAAACCATGTCCACTGATAGAAAGTTTACACCCTTCTTATCATAGCTGATAAAACACACACCACACATTAAACCCTGTCCACTGATGGAATGTTTACACCCTTCTTATCATACATGATAAAACACATACCACACATTAAACCCTGTCCACTGATAGAAAGTTTACACCCTTCTTATCATACCTGATAAAACACATACCACACATTAAACCCTGTCCACTGATAGAAAGTTTACACCCTTCTTATCATAGCTGATAAAACACATACCACACATTAAACCCTGTCCACTGATAGAAAGTTTACAACCTTCTTACCATAGCTGATAAAACACATACCACACATTAAACCCTGTCCACTGATAGAAAGCTTACACCCTTCTTATCATAGCTGATAAAACACATACCACACATTAAACCCTGTCCACTTATAGAAAGTTTACACCCTTCTTATCATAGCTGATAAAACACATACCATACATTAAACTCTGTCCACTGATGGAAAGTTTACACCCTTCTTATCATAGCTGATAAAACACATACCACACATTAAACCCTGTCCACTGATGGAAAGTTTACACCCTTCTTATCATAGCTGATAAAACACATACCATACATTAAACCCTGTCCACTGATAGAAAGTTTACACCCTTCTTATCATAGCTGATACAACACATACCACACATTAAACCCTGTCC
The DNA here is from genome assembly GCF_004210375.1 of Tachypleus tridentatus. Lineage (NCBI taxonomy): Eukaryota > Metazoa > Arthropoda > Merostomata > Xiphosura > Limulidae > Tachypleus > Tachypleus tridentatus. The sequence continues at coordinate 2,843,728 of NC_134830.1, read as the reverse complement.
ACTGATGGAAAGTTTACACCCTTCTTATCATAGCTGATAAAACACATACCACACATTAAACCCTGTCCACTAATGGAAAGTTTACACCTTCTTATCATAGCTGAAAAACACATACCACACATTAAACCCTGTCCACTGATGGAAAGTTTACACCCTTCTTATCATAGCTGATGACTTCTGATATAAAGTCATGCCTGTCAGTACTTCTGATATAAAGTCATGCCTCTCAGTACTTCTGATATAAAGTCTTGTGTTTTAGTACTTCTGATATTCATAATTTGAATGACAAGGATATAATTCTAAATAATTAAACCTTGAAACGTAAAACCATAACACCTGTGTAACTTGTAGACAACCTTCAACCAGCTCATTCAAAACCCCCTGAACTTATGGATTACCCAAAGACTAAGTCTGGAACACTTCTAAAACCCACAGTTTCCATGTGTAACTCTCCTAGTAGCATCTATGTCTTGATTACTCAGAAAGCTATTTTAATCACTTCTTAACAAAATTCCTTCAGTACAGATGAGTTTGAACAATATCCTATTTTCTCTTGATGTCATCTCTATGAACTCTTCCATTTCTAAAGGAAGAGTAGGTTCAGTTACAAAACTTATTATTTTACACTAACAGACACTTCTATAGAACTCACAAAAACTCTCTCAGATTTGTTGTCAATAGTAGTTAATTTATTTCAACTCTCTATAAACAAATCATAGGCATCGCTACAGATAAAAATATTGGTGTTGTTTTGATCTCTGTCATTAATCATTATGGTTAAAAATTGCTGTAGTTCTGACCTCTGCATTTATTTGTTATGAACAACAATACCATCATAGTTTTATCCTCTGTGTTTAACTGCCGTGGCTAAACATATCGGTGTTGTATTTTGTTAAGTTACTATGAACAACAAAGCTGCTGTAGTTGTGGTCTTTATGTATTTCTTTGAATTACCAAGCTCCTATTCAGAGGAATTTTGAAACCAATTTTGAACTAACTAAGTGGTGCAGATATATTGAAAATAATTTCGGTAAACAAAATCATAAGCTCGGTTCACTTTGAAGTTTGTTGAATTTCTTAACACTCATCAGTACCCTGATATAAAACTCACTCTTGCCCATAGTGATACCCTCTGGAAGTCTACACCCATCCTTGATGACATATTACATTTGTTCTGCATGTTAACTCTCACCATTCACCAGCTATCAAATGTGGTGTCATCATCGGTCAACATTACAGGATTGAAAAAATCACATTACTATAGTTTTTATGAAGCTATCAGAAGATCTGGTTTGGACATCCACATGATACAACAATGTGGTAAAGAACTCAAGGATATACTGACTTGTTCAGTCTTCAATACCAACAAACCATACTTTAATAAGACCAATGGCTAAATACACCTACACACTTAGAAATACAATCTATAAAATGACATGTGGACAGTGGTCAGCCACACATTTTGGTGATTCTAGTTATTCAATACATGACTGTTTCATAGAACAAGTTCAAGCCACTACAGCAAAATTAACACATCTTATCGAATACAAAATTTATATCTTTGATAACTTTCTTGACAGAAAATTTAAAGAAACTCTTGAATAAAAGAAATTCACTTCAAATAAAAACGTATCACAGAACAGCTGGTATGGGTATTAACACCTTTATTGATACGCAGAGGACAAACCTTCGACCTTCCTGGATCATTTTCAGGTAAACACAAAACAATCTAAGAATGTCTAAATCTGTTCTTTGCTTTGTTAGTAAAAGTGTTAATACCCTTACCAGCCATTCTGAGAAACAAAACCTGGCCCCTATAATAATAACATTTTTTTAACACTTTTGATCAGTGAATAACCAATTAAACAATACAATTCACCAGACAGCATTCCATTATGTTCTTTTTAATTACTATAATTTAAATCCTGTGGTATTAATAAATCCTAAAAAAGCACATAAGCTGACATGCTGGGTACAATAAACAAACATTTATTTGAAATGGTGTTGTCTTCATTGGAAATCATTTAAACTTACAAAGATTATCTACCTAATTTTAAACATCTAATTCCATGTAAATAATTTGTCTGCAGTACAAACAGTAAATTATTGAGCTTTCCTTTACAAACAAATAAGGGCATTGACAATCACATTATAACACCCCTGAGTTGAAAGGTTGAGCATATTAATGCTAGGTCTGGTTATTTCCACCAACAGATTAACAGTCAATCTACCTAACCATGAGGATACACCAGATTTTTATTAATACATTTAATAATAAAGATTGAAGAATGAATATATTATTTGGCTTCTGTCCAACCTAGACAAGGAAGAATGAACTATATTCTGTTCATGTACAGAAAAACATTTTTTCTGCAACCACAGAAACTGCATTTAAATTTAATGTTTCTTTTATGGTCAGCATTGTTGGTTTTTGACATAAAGTTACATTAAAGACCGTTAGACTCTAACCACAGTGGGTATCAAACTTCAGATTTTACCAGTGTAAGCTTAAAGCTAACTACTTGTTTACTTAAGGAGATTATAATCTTGAAAACGCCAGCCAGCGTGTGTCATAAGGACTATTTCTACATTCTTAATTTGAACCTAAAGTCAAGTTTATATAATACTTATATTTTATTATGTTTGAAACACTAGTGATACCTTTCCTAGATTTGTTTCTGGACAAATAATTTTTTAAATGCATTGAAGTTAAATATATAATTTACTTCTGATGATATGGGTGGAGAATTCCTTAACCCAGTGGACTGTGGTTCAATAAATCTCTTAAAAAACATGAAAACCAGGGATTACAAATCTGTATTATAGAACTTTAATGGACTGCAACTGGCTGGTGAAAGAAACACTGATGAAATTTCAGCTAATACTATTTACAGTTTGGAAAAGCTTAATAAATTATATGACAAGCACTAAAGTGTTTGTACTATTTAGTTCTTTACATACATTTATATATAACATTTGAGTACTTTGTTTTACTTGGAGAGAGAAACTGACTTCAATATAACAATAATTCATAGAGTTAATAAAAAAATATTCATAATACAATAAGTAGTAATATAACAGACAACATATATTTAAGAATTTTCAAATTAAGCTCTATTAAAGCTTTTCAACATGATTTTATAGTTCTATTAAGCTTCCTGACATTTTTACTAACACACATCAACAAGAAACACACCAAGACAAGGTACTGTTTGTCTCATTACCACACAGTTTCACTTACACAAGCATTTAATGATGAAATCAAATATACCATGATTTAACAACAGATGAATTATTAGAGGACTAGTTTCTAACCCATGTTCTAATTTATTGATTATATAGTTTAATGTTTCCATGTCCTTTATCCCTAATCAAAGATGTTCATTTACATTTTTTTTGTATTTATTTATCGGATCATCACATTTCACACCACAGTATTCTAATTTCTTACAGTTAACAATCCTCTGGTTATGATGTTCCTCCATAAGAGAAGGGATTCTGTCATGGATTGCATTCTCCACTCTTTCCAAGAGACAAGAACCAAACAAAGGACAGTATTTAGACAATGGTAACAATGTTGCAATGGGATGAATCTTAAAGAAATCCTTGTATTGTTGTGGAGAGGACAGGTCATGTTTATTGACATCAGGGTATGAAAGCACCCTCTCAAATATTTGGTACTCTTCAGGGTGCTCAAGTATTTGTTGTTCCACTGTATCATCATTTCTGAAGAAGGACTTTTCATTCTGAAACACGTGAAGATATTGAGCAACTACGAGGGCATGATTTCTCACTTGGATGGCATTTTGACGAATGAAGGCAATCTTACTCTCAATTCTATTGGTCACTACTTCCTGTAGGTCCTTAAGGAGGATCACCTCCTCTTCCATGAACAGATGACCATTAGGTTCAGATATTACATTGTACTTCTTTGACCAAAAGGATCCCACATACACTCTAGGTGGTTCAGTAACATTGATTAGTGGGGAAAGGTTCCAGAAGAGGGCACCATAGACTCTCATCAACTCTTGAGGAGTTAGAGAGTCGGCTTTATTCATAATAACTCTCACCTACAAAGAGTACAAAGTATCATTAACAGAAATACACTAACCTGAACTTAATACAAACTAACTTAAATAGGTAATTGTTTTTTTAAAAAGAAGAGGTTGACAATTATTAACTTGTTATTACTATTATTTTTGTTTTTCATTTGTCACTTCACTTGAGTGTAAGAATCTCCACATTTCAGTACAATTAGTTGGCATTTATTGGTGCAAAGCAACTAAGCTACTTGCCGCAAACAACCAGTAAGAAATTAAAAGTAAAATTATTAAAATATGTAAAAGAAAACATAATAAAACAAAACAAAGACCAAGTTTTGAATTAAAAACTTAAACAGAATGAAAATGAAGGGGAGCAGAAAGAGAGATCAATAGTAGTAAAAGAAACAACTTGGTGTATGAGAATATAGTATACACACTGATATTAAAGAGAGAAACATTGTGATCCAAGAGTGTATGTTCTATGGAGCGATTCCTCCCACCAATATCAGCACCCCCTAGAGGGAATTATGCCCATTAAAGTCCTCCAGGATTAAAAAAGGAGACAGCAATCGTTAAATAAGAGCATCAAGGTCCAATTGATCATAGGTCTCTCTAGGAGAGAACAGACAGTGATGGTACAACTCAAGGATATATGGATGGCTACAGCCTCCAAGAGTGTATCAAGTAGCAAAGATATAGTGGACATGTGTTGGTCAACCAGCAGTGCCACGCCTCCATGCACTCATCCATCACACAATCTGTCACTGTGATATAAAGAAAACTGCCGAAAGGCGACTATATTGACAGGTTTCAAACATGTTTCCTGTAAAGAAAGACACACTGGATGATAAGAATCAATAAGCTCCTTGATGTCATCTAAATTAGAAAGGAATCCTCAACAGTTCCACAGTATCAACATGGGAACTTTTATTCATGTGGAGGAGAACTGGGCAGAGAACCCTTCTGTTTTCAACTAAATATTTTCTCTTTATTCTCTTTAATAGAAAGAGGTCTATTGACCTCCATGGATCATGCCCCGAGTCAAGTGGCAGGTCTCTGTCATTGGAAGAAGATTCCAGCAACTGAGGGCATAAACAAATAATTATTCTGCATTTCAGGGCTGGAGAAAAAGACAGACCTGAGGAAATGCTCAAACCCAGATCTAAAGGAAGTGGGTCCAGGGATCTGCTGGAAGGAATGGTGAAGACAGAGGGTAAAAGACATTTCATGTAGTTTGAAAATGACTTTGTTGGAGGCACAGAGAGATCTGTCTGCACTTCTACTGAAACAGTGGAATGAAGTGCAGCAGCATTTGTCTAGACAGTAACTTTCGACCCTCGGGATAAGAAATGTTGCGAACCATCTTCAAACGCTGTAACTCTTTTGATTCCAATACCTAGTGTATGCACAAAAGTAAGATGGGTGAGATCCACTGCAATTAACATAATGAGAGTCTATTTCACACTCACAGATATTATGGTCTTTGTCACCACAATAAGCACATGTCAAGGAACCACAGCATGATATCTTCAAGTGATTGAACCACTGACATTGGAAAAATTTGAGATGGTTTGGGACATATGGCCATACTTTGTAATTTAAATAACCTGCCTTGATGGTGGACATGGTGAAGTAAATTTCAAAATTAGAACATTGGTTGCATCATAATTCCATCTTTGCAAGTGGAGATATGCCTCTGTGCAGAAACTCCTTGAGTGGAGAAACCAACAAGGATTTCTGACTCGAGGATGTTCTTCAAATCCCTCTCAATAATAAGTCCTCTTAACGAATTCAAAATAGCCTTCAAATGCAAGAAAGGTTCACTGTGTTTATGAGTGAATGTTTCCACCAAGATGACCCTAGAAAATAACTTTTTGCCTGACTTAGGAGAGCCAGCAAGCCCCTCTAGTCCCTTCCGAATAAAAAAGGGAAACATTTGCCCTAAAGATTTGTCTGATAAAGAATGTAATATCAGAACATGATGTACAGGTGTTGAAGAAGTTGAAGATTGCTGTTCAGAATCTTCAAGATGTGGTCATTTACCAATGGTCTGTTTTTATTATTTTATTTTTATTTGGGGGATCTATAATAAAAAAAGAATATTTTGGTGCCCACTGACCCCACCCTCCATGTAGCTCTACACTACCAAAGAAGGACATTGCAGCAATGCCACAGTTTCATGAGCACTGTTCTCAAACACCAGCATCAGACACAATGTCCACAACACTTGTTGAGAATGTCCAACATTGGTACTTAGTTGACCCCAGACCAAGTCAACCAGCTGACTGACCCTGCAGGGGCCACCACAATGCTGCTCATCTACAGGAGTTCAAGGCCAATGTGCTGTGTTGGGGTTGGATCCTTCAACCACCAAGATCCTCTCCTCCTATTCACAGGTTGTTATGCATGGCAAACACAGGGGTGAATGTTTAGATCCCAGAAGAGGCAAACTGAGAAGACATAACCTTCCTTGGGAGATCCTGACACCACATACTATAAAACTGTAAAGAGAGTTGCCAGCAGTGAAGAAAAGGGTTGTGTGAATCAGTGTACAAACTCTGGATTGGAAAAAAATGTAAAGCCTCCATGCAGAGCTGAAGATGAACAAGATCCAACATTTTCAAGGCTGATATCCTAGTAGACCCATTGACCAGACAGCCATAGTCCAGTTTGGATCAAATGAAGACAGGAAAGCCCTTGAACAAAAGAACATCACTCTGCTCCCCAAAAGGTGGAAGAGACAACATGGAGGATGTTCAGTGCCCTTGTATACTTGACACAAGGTATGAAGGTCAGCTTACAGTCAAATATAAGCCAAAAGAACATTGCCTCAGTGACAACAGGATATACATAGCATCGTAAGCCTTCTCAAGATAAAAAAATATGGAAACAGGATGTTATTGCTTGAGAAAGGCTTTCTGATCCATGTTTCAAGTCACATCAGGTGGTCCATGGTGGAACCCCGTTGTTGCAACCCACACTGGATGAGCAAGAGGAGGTTATTTGATTTAAGGAAATAAACAAAATGAGTATTAACCATCCTCTATAAGACCATCCAGAGACAGATCATCAAAGCAATAGGATAATAGTTGGAAGGAATCTTGGGATCCTTTCCAAGCTTAGATAAAAAAGGAGAACAATAGCCCAGCACCACGAATCGGAAAAAAATTATCCTGCCAGATCGCATTGAAAACAACCAGATGAATAGCAAGAGAGGCAGGAAAGAGATGGTGCAGCATGTCATAATGAAAATTATCATCAGGTCTGACTGATGTATTGCCATACTGATGAAGAGCAAGCTTGAGTTCCATCAGTGTAATGGGATGATTATAGTCATAGATACAATCAGCCCAGAAGGAAAGAGGCAATCCCTCCACTCGAGAATTAATGGCCAAGAAAGTGGAGTGGGATGGAACAGAAATGCTAGATGCATAAGAAATACTCTCACTGTAAGTATCAGTGATGCTCAAGGCACCAGTGAAACTTCCTGACCATCTTGTCCCATATGATTTTGGAACTAGTGGTAGAAGAGATGCAGGATTACTTCTGGTTTTGATGTTTTATCTGCATGGCACAAGCTTTCTGAAAAACCATGTGGTTTGAAAGTATTCCAGGCAAGCAGAACCCCATTACGGATGAGGGTTTCATGGAAAACGTGTCAAGGTTTTTTTGGAATAAGACTTGACAATACAGTAAGTGACTGTTACCATGCGCTCATCTATCAATGGCATACACACAATGGTATGTTCAAGTTCCAAGAGAGAAGTAAAAGAGTGCCAGTTGCCTGGTCCTATTTCCACTGATGCACGTAGGTCGGGTGACATCGACCACAGTCAGTCTCCCTCAAAATGATAGGAAAATTATCACTGCCTTGTGGGTCAATGTCAATCCTTAAAAAAAAAAAAAAAAGTGAAGGTGAGCAGATGGAAAGATCAACAGCAGTAAAGGATCGATTAGGCGCATGAAAAGAACCAGTAATGAAGATAGAAAGGTTGTGATCTAAGAGCATACATTCTATGGAACAACCCCTTCCATCAGTATCAGCAACACCCTAGATGGAATTACATCCATTATATCCTGTTATTCCCCAAGGATTAAAAAGGGAGACAGCAACTGTTCAAATATGAGCATCTAGATGTGACTGATCATAAGTCTTTCTAAGAGACAGGTAGAGAGACCAAACAGTCAAGGTACAACCCAAGGAAACTCTGATGACTGCTTCTCAAGAGGTATTAACAATAGTATGGGAAGCAACTCCAATGGGTATATCTTCAATGTCCTTAGAATTCAGTCAGAGTTTCAACTAAAATGTCCTCAGAATGTAGCTTTTTGACAGACTTGGGAAAGCTAGCAAGCTCTTCTAAACTCTTCTGAATGAAAAAGGGAGATGTTTGCCCTTAGGATCTCTCACATCAAGAATGATGGATTAAAAAATCAAGGTAAGGATCTGATGGTAGTGAAAACTGTATAACAGTTATTTACCTATAAGCTGTTGTTTTATTATTATTTTATTTTTCTAGGGTTGGGAATAAGAAACCTTGCAAAGGGGAATTTTGAAGTGCTTCGTACTTGAGGTGTAAAGACAAGAGGTAATGAAGTGTTGTAAAAAAGAATCAGGGATAGAGAGTAAAGTACTGGTTACCATATGGTAATACTATACAGTATCTAACTATTATAATGTAACAGTCTTAACATTTCAGCAAAGACTAACCATCCTCTATCTGTGTTTCAATTTGTTCTTGTAGTGTTATACACTTCCACACAGAAATCAACATGAACTGTACAAAGATTGTTTAGTAATGTATATAGTCAGTGAAGTCTGTATAGATAGATACTGAAATGCAGGGACATATATGTATATCAATTGTACTCAACTATACAGCCACAGTCAAGTTTGTATGCATGGATATTCAGTTACAGGGATATATATCAATTGTACTAAAGTATACAGTCACAGTGACATCAGTATGGATAGATACTGAACTAAAGAGATCTATACAAACTAGCTACCACAGAATGCTAAATAAATATGGAATTTAAGAATTTCTCACAATTATTACTTATCATAATTTAAAGAAATTTGCAAGGAATTATGTGTATGAAAAGTCTAATGAATATCCACATAACTACAAATAACAATATAATAACTCTCAGTTACACATGCCAATATCCTGTCATGTCAAAAACTTTGGATCAGTGACTTTTAAATAAGAAATTCCCTGCTATAAATTAAAGCTGATTCTTTTTTGTGATTTTATAATTATTTTTTATTTTGAAGTTACTGAATTAGATAAAGTCACATTGATATCACATCTTACCTTTCCCTCTTGACCCTTGAGTAACCCAAAGACCATCTCTAACTCAGTTCCAACATCTAGTTTTGTGTGGTCAAACACAATAAATATGACATCAGCTCGGTCAATAAACCACTGGCACACATCACTGAAGGGGTAGCCCCTTTGTTGCTGCTTACGATTTTCAATAATTCCTGGCGTGTCTATAAAGTTCACCTGTACAAGTACAGTTCAAATTTAACAGTGTCATTACATGTATAAATATGAACCATATTATATCATATCCAAATTGACTAACATATCAGTTAAAGAATTTTTATCTAACCACCAAACTTGGCATTTACCAAACTCAGTATGAATTTAAGTTATAACACTGTGCAGTAGTTTGAATCTTGAAAATTAAAATAAATCCTTACTTTCTCCAGAAGAGGATGGGGTATTACAATCCCAGTTAATCTCCCCAAGAAAGACTGACCAAACTTCTCTAGTGCTCTGTAACTACTGTTCATGACAAGCACAGGTCCAACAACTGTCCTGTAATCCTCTCCATTCAATATCACGGTGAAATCTGAAGTTGTCGGTTGAGCTCCTAACACCAGTTTGTACACGACAAACTCCATTATGGTTTCTAGGAACTTAAGTTACAACTTTAATAACAGCTACAATTAAAAAGACTTTAGTGACAATTTCTACGATTTCTTTGGTAGAATAAACAGATTAGTTCCTTTTCAATCTCAATTCTTTTCTTCCCTATTGAACTTGTAGATAGGTTTCCATGTTTTTGTATTTTTACAAACTAACATTATTATAAAGTTGATTTTACTGTTAATAAAAAGTCATGGTTGACAATATAGGTATAATTTTAAACATTTTATTACATCTAGGTTTCAGAATGAGTACATTCAGAACATAATAATTTGTGTGTATATTTTCATTCAAAAGTACAAACACCCACTCTTGATAAGGTACACAAATATTGAAGAACCAATCAGTTTATTTTATGTTTCTCATAAAAAAGTTTAAACAACTGAGTTTATATTAAAATTTATAGTTAGCATAATATCTCAGGACTTCCTTCAATACATAATTATTCTCAATACAATGATCCAATGTTAAAATATTCTTGAAACAATAAGTTGGAGAGAAACATAGTGGAAATGAACCAAGTTGGTCTATTCTTGATGATATATTACTATTTAAAGCTATTATCTTCTTTTTTAATGCATTCAATTTCAAACACACATTGAAATTTATAGCACAGTTACATCTGTAATTAGCAGCTTATTAGTTGTAAGGTATGTTTTATAACACTGTGTTTCTAGCCTAGTTATATTTTATAACATGGTGTTTCTAATCTGATAAATATTTCAAAACCTGAGAGCCCAACAACTAAAAGAAAACTGTTATAAAAACAAGCAAGTTAAGGTCCAAGACTACATCAATAGATGAGTCATTTAAAGATTACTGTAAGACCTTTTGAAAAATGAAATATAGCCTCTAAATAAAACTAAGTTAATACACTAAATTCTTATGTGTAAGCTAGTGATTTGACATAATCAGAAAGCAATGTAAAAATATATCTTACCAGATTCAAGGGAAAATGTATTATTTTCTACTCCTAGCAAATAGTTGATTAAAGATGATTTGCCAGTACTCCAAGGACCCATAACCAATACACGAGGTGTCGCAAATATTTCTCCATCTAGTGAAGTGAAAAGAACTCAGCCACTTGATATAATAAAAAAATAGAATATACTGTAAATAAAAATACGAAGACAACTGGCAATATTTTTATAATACAATACATACAATAATAAATATAACAACTGGCAATATTTTTATAATACAATAAATACAATAATAAATATAACAACTGGCAATATTTTTATAATACAATAAATACAATAATAAATATAACAACTGGCAATATTTTTATAATACAATAAATACAATAATAAATATAAAAACTGGCAATATTTTTATAATACAATAAATACAATAATAAATATAAAACTGGCAATATTTTTATAATACAATAAATACAATAATAAATATAAAAACTGGCAATATTTTTATAATACAATAAATACAATAATAAATATAACAACTGGTAATATTTTTATAATACAATACATACAATAATAAATATAACAACTGGCAATATTTTTATAATACAATACATACAATAATAAATATAACAACTGGCAATATTTTTATAATACAATAAATACAATAATAAATATAACAACTGGCAATATTTTTATAATACAATAAATACAATGATAAATATAACTGGCAATATTTTTATAATACAATACATACAATAATAAATATAACAACTGGCAATATTTTTTGATTCATATTAAAAATATTAAGTTTAAAAAAACACCATAGATGTGACTGTAATACAATAAGCTGTACACACCAGGTGTTCCCAAGCTTTTTAGACCTGCAGAACTTCACATCAGAAAGAAAAAACATTCCAAAGCCTTAATAAAAAAAAACTCACTAAAAATAGAAATAATCAGTTACTAGCACCAGATAATGTTTACTTCAAGCTTTTAGAATATCAATATTTAAAGAAAGATTATTACTTCTACTTCCTTGTTCAAAAATTTCTGCTTACAAAATTTATATCAGTAAAAGTACAGTGTACTTATTTATTTATTAGTGGCTTGGATGGGCTTGCTTTTGTTCACAAAGTAGTTCAATATTTGGTGTTAGGGTTGTTACTTGTAACCCCATTCATCTTCAATAATGTGTTTTCTTATAGCAAAGCCACATCGGGCTATCTGCTGAGCCTACCAAGGGGAATTGAACCCCTGATTTTAGCGTTGTAAATCCATAGACATACCACTGTACTAGCAGGGGGCAATCTTCAATAATTAGCCTGTTTCTAAATTTGGTCTTTGTAGCTGTATACAGTGAAAATGTTTCCTCACAAAGATATGTTGTTGGAAAATGCATCAAAACTTTCCAAGCTCTGTTACTTATGTCAGGGTATTCCATGGCCATTGGAATCAAAAATGGTAATTTCTTCCTGTGAAATTTTGTTTTTAGTGTGTAATCAGTTGAAATTTCTATAAGCTGTTCTTTCTCTCAAAGGCAAATTGTTGGTATTTGTAGAGTCAAAGGGATTTTGAATCCACAGTAATTTTTCTAAATGAGGAAGGAAGCACTCTTTAACAGTTATACACAAATCAGATATATGATGCAAGACTGAACCTTTTGTATCTTCACTTAAGAAAATTTCATTCATAAGTGAAAAACCACTGAGATTTCTAAAACAATCAAGATCTTCCATGAGTATACATTTACCCCAAAGTTTTATCTTACGTCAAAGTGCTTCCATTTTACTCTTGAGCTTTGAAGTACGTCACCCTGGTACCCTGCATTGTAGCATTCACTTCATTTAGATAGGCAAATACATCCAATAGGTAAGCCACTTTCTGTATCCAGCATTTGTCCCTTAATTTGTATGCAATTTCAAAATGGCATTCAGATAAAAAGAGGCCTATCTCCTCTTGTCTTTATTACAATTTATGACACAAATGATGTCTATATTAGAACTTACTGAACAAACAATGTCTTTATTAGAACTTACAAAATAAATGTAATATTTTGTATCTCAGATAATCTACAGGTTAAGAAATAGAGTGTTCTCTCCTTATCAATAAAAGTGTTAATACCCATACCAGCTGTTCTGAGGTAGATTTTTATTTCAAGAGGATTTCTCATCATCAAGAAATGTAATATTTAATTGAACATACTGAATACTTATCACACTTCTCAGTCTAAATCATGTAAATGTTGTTTTTACATAAACCGCACCATAATTACCATATGTTCATATATGCACACAAATTAAAAGCTTTCAAAAACTAAGCACACATTGAAGTTAACTTGTGTCTCTAATCTCTATAAAACTGTACACATTAATAAAATCATCCATCAATCCAATGAAAACTACATTATTTAGTTAATGCTTTGAAACAGGGCATATTAAGTTCTTCCATATCAAAATTATTGAAATCTTTGAGTTAATGTGACCACATATTTATAAATCTATCTTATAACAGTTAAATACAAAGCTCAAGTTAAAACCTGTTAAACCTACTACAAGCCACTGGGGTACCCATGTTGTGGTACATATTTTCAAGATTACTAATACATTCATAAGAATACCAAATCATAACTACAGAAACCTAAATTACAAGTTCTTATTATACAATAGAACACTAAACACAAAACCAGACCTGATAAAAAATGATTCATATTTATTCACATTACTTTAACCTCAGTATGATTTAGATATAATAACAAACACTAACACATCACATGAACCCAAACTGGCATTACACAATGTTCATAGTATCATAATATCCCAATCTCAAGAGCACACCAAGGTCAGAGAGTCCATTGTTTTGAAATAACTATCTAACTCTTTGGTCACAAAACAGTATTCAGTAAATATACTTAACTTTCAATGATCACCTAAAAAAAAACAAAGATAACTTAAAAACTTGTACTGTCCCATAAATAGAAAATATCAATGTACCTCTATCAGAACTTTGAAAAACACTAACACATAAATATAACTTTAATATATAGTTTAACTTTCACCCATGGAATAAGAGTTAAACACATCTTAAGAAAATTATATAAGAAACCCCCCAAAATAATGTGTAACAATTGTCCAGCCCTTAAACAGATAAAACACAACATAACTTGGAGATCCAGTTAAAGAACAATAACAACCCACTTCTCAAGTACATGAACATAATAAAAAACAAAGTTTTTTTTAACATGAATATGACATGAATTTAACAGAAAAAAGTCACTGAAGCTTTATTAACAAGTGTAAAAAATGTTTAAAAAAGTTAGGAACTACAAATAGGAGTTCAAAAAAGTAAGGAAACAAGGTAGGAATGGGCAGGGTAATGTTACGATACTTGGTTTTTGGCACAGTGCAATCTCAAAGTTTGGCAGAACAATGGTCCCACAACCACTTTGAGAATGTGTGACCATTCCAAAACAGACCAAATAGTGCAATGTTATCTCGCTCATTCCAACCTTGTTTCCTTATTGTTTGGTGCTCCCATTTCTACTTACTAATGTTTCTATTTAAAAGGTTTTTTTTACACTTGTATATACCTTTATTTGGTACAAAGCCTTGACAGTGACTGGGCTCTAGAGCTATCCTTCTTGTAACTTTTCTTAGAGCTGTCTCTCAACATTTTCTGGCATCTTTTCTATAGCCTTTCTTACATGTTATCAGGGCAGCAGCCTTTTCACTACATTAATGACTAAGGCTCATCTTGCATATTGATCATTACTGTTTCTTTCAGTAATGCTGTCTTCACTGAAACAAAGACTTTAAGGTCATCAACTTAAGATTGTTTACTTTCCTTTAAAGGTACATTTAAAACATTCCACTGTTTGAAGTTTGACATTAGATGTCAATAGATCACACTTAATTGTTAAACAATTCACAGGTAAATTATATAACTTATTGTTTTCAGCCCAGAGAACTTATGAAAAGCAGTGTCAGACTTTGGTAGTGATAATGGTCATCCTCATATAGAACACTCTCATCTTAGGCACCAACTGTTAGGGCAGAACTGCTTTGTTCAACACAGAAACATTGCAGTAGATGTATAGGACTAAAAATGTTGTTTTCAAAGATTAATCAAAACCTAGACCTGAAGAATCCTAGTCCTAGTTTCTTTTCTGTTCAGCCATAAATAAATAATCTACCAATTCATGTGGAGAAACATGCACAAGTAACTCTAAAGTTTGAATACATTGTTAGATTGTTTAATATTGATTTCAATAGTAAAACCTTCTTTACTGTTAAAACTTATGTACTTCAGAATTATCACACCAGTGATTGAAATGTTCTAATAAATAACCTTCCTTACTACAAAAGCTGTGATTCATAATAAAATAATTGTAAAGAATGTATTTGCTATCTCAAATAAGAGACAAAAGCTAAAAATTGTAAAAGATACCAAACAACTAATTCAAAGACTGAAAACCTATTCCTATTCTGCAATACATGAACTTACCTGTATAACCAACACTAACCTCTTAAATTACTTCAAATTACATATAATTAATAAAATATACCCAATAATGTCTCAAATAAACCACATCTCCCTCAGTCTGTTTCCTGCAGCTTTAATACAGTCTCTCTTCTATAACCAAAAAGCTTTTGTTAAACTACTCCTCCATCAGTCTGTTTCCTGCAGCTTTAATACAGTCTCTCTTCTATAACCAAAAAGCTTTTGTTAAACTACTCCTCCATCAGTCTGTTTCCTGCAGCTTTAATAGTCTCTCTTCTATAACCAAAAAGCTTTTGTTGAACTACTCCTCCATCAGTCTGTTTCCTGCAGCTTTAATACAGTCTCTCTTCTATAACCAAAAGCTTTTGTTAAACTACTCCTCCATCAGTCTGTTTCCTGCAGCTTTAATACAGTCTCTCTTCTATAACCAAAAAGCTTTTGTTAAACTACTCCTCCATCAGTCTGTTTCCTGCAGCTTTAATACAGTCTTTCTTCTATAACCAAAAAGCTTTTGTTAAACTACTCCTCCATCAGTCTGTTTCCTGCAGCTTTAATACAGTCTCTCTTCTATAACCAAAAAGCTTTTGTTAAACTACTCCTCCATCAGTCTGTTTCCTGCAGCTTTAATACAGTCTTTCTTCTATAACCAAAAAGCTTTTGTTAAACTACTCCTCCATCAGTCTGTTTCCTGCAACTTATAATACAGTCTCTCTTCTATAACCAAAATGCTTTTGTTGGAATAGTTGTTTCAAAATGATTTTAAATTGTTAGGTACAACATTAAAAACTATAAAAAAGGAAGTGTCATGGTTGTAAGTAAGACTACAAGTTAATGCACATTGGTAAAAATGTTCACTGGATACAGAAAACTATAACACCTTTGAGTTTGATATCAATATAGTAAAACCTACCAGCAACTTTATGTTTTTTTATATCTTTGAAGTGGTAAGCTTCTACGAGTGGTTTGATGTCACTCTCGTACAAGTCACTCAGTTTTGAAAGGACATCCAATACAATCTGTTCTTGTCTCTTTTCTGTTTTTGTCCCTAGGTGTAATACCCTTTGAAAATGGTTCCGGTTCTTTTGGCCAAACTCCAGTGGAATGTGCCCGTACAGTTCGCTTCAATGTAATACATCTGAACCACTACCAGTACTGTCGGCTTCACTTGGTCTGGAACTTTCTTTATCTGCTGTATAGATATAAAAATTATACACTTGTCAATCTAGATAGTATTTTGTTTTAACATCTGGCAAAAAGACAACAGTTTAATTAAAGCAATTATTATGAACCATATTATATGTAACAATACACTTTCATATAGATTAGTCCCATGTTATATAAGACCATATGGACCATATTATATGTAACAATACACTTTCATACAGATTAGTCCCATGTTATATAAGACCATATGAACCATATTATATGTAACAATACACTTTCATACAGATTAGTCCCATGTTATATAAGACCATATGAACCATATTATATGTAACAATACACTTTCATACAGATTAGTCCCATGTTATATAAGACCATATGAACCATATTATATGCAACAATACACTTTCATACAGATTAGTCCCATGTTATATAAGACCATATGAACCATATTATATGTAACAATACACTTTCATACAGATTAGTCCCATGTTATATAAGACCATATGAACCATATTATATGTAACAATACACTTTCATACACATTAGTCCAATGTTATATAAGACCATATGAACCATATTATATGTAACAATACACTTTCATACACATTAGTCCAATATTATATAAGACAGATTCAGTTGAATGGTAATAAGTACAAGAGAAGATTACACAGAATGTTAGAGAGAGAGCACATTAAAACTGAACAATGGTTAATATAAGATTGCATGTTAGTGAGTATTAAGGAAGGATAAACTGGATATTAGTGAGGACTGGGGAAGATAAACTTAACATTAGTGAGGACTGGGGAAGAATAAACTGAACATTAGTTAGGATTGGGGAAGAATAAACTGAACATTAGTGAGGATTGGGGAAGAATAAACTGGATATTACTGAGGATTAGTGAAGGACAGACTGGATGTTAGTGAGGATTAGTGAAGGATAGGCTGGATGTTAGTGAGGATTAGTGAAGGATAGGCTGGATGTTAGTGAGGATTGGGGAAGGATAGACTGAATATTAGTCAGAAATGGGAAATATACACTGGATATTAGTGAGGATTGGGAAGGGATAAACTGGATACTAGTGAGGATTAGGGAAGGATAAACTGGATGTTAGTGAGGATTGGAGAAGGATAGACTGGATGTTAGTGAGGATTGGAGAAGGATAGACTGGATATTAGTGAGGATTGGAGAAGGATAAACTAGATATTATAAGAATTAAAGGAAGGATAAAACTAGATGTTAGTGAGGATTAGGAAGGAATACACTAGATGTTAGTGAGATTAGGGAAGGAATACACTAGATGTTAGTGAGAAGTGGAGAAGCAATAAACTAGATATTAGTCAGATTTAGGAAAAGATACACTAGATAATAGTCAGAGATTGAGAAGAATACACTAGATACTAGTGAGATTAGGGAAGAATAAAGTGATATTGGAGAAGAATAAACTGGTTACTAGTGAGATATTGGAGAAAGAATTAGTCAGACTGGAGAATGATAAACTGAATTACTAGTGAGGATTGGGAAAGGATAAACTGGATGTTAGTGAGGATTGGAGAAGGATAAACTGGATATTAGTGAGGATTGGGGAAGGATAAACTGGATATTAGTGAGGATTGAGAAGAATAAACTAGATGTTAGTAAGAGATTGGAGAAGAATAAACTAGATAATAGTAAGTAACTGTAAAAGAATAAACTAGATATTTTAGTAAAGGATTGGGGAGGAATACACTAGATGCCAGTGAGGATTGGAGAAGAATAAACTAGATGTTAGTGAGATCAAGGAAGAATAAACTAGATAATAGTGAGGATTAGAAAGAATAAACTAGATATTAGTGAGATCAGGAAAGCATAGACCTAGATATTAGTCAGAGATTGGGGAAGAATAAACTAGACATTAGTGAGGATTGGGGAAGAATAAACTAGATATTAGTGAGGGTCAGGGAAAGATAGACTGGATGTTAGTCAGGATTGGGGAAGGATAAAGTGGATATTGGAGAAGGATAGACTGGTTACTAGTGAGGATTGGAGAAGGATATTGGTCAGGATTGGAGAAGGATAGACTGGTTACTAGTGAGGATTGGGGAAGGATAAACTGGATGTTAGTGAGGATTGGAGAAGGATAAACTGGATGTTAGTGAGGATCAGGGAAGGATAGACTGGATATTAGTGAGGATTGGGGAAGGATAAACTGGATATTAGTGAGGATTGGGGAAGGATAGACTGGATGTTAGTCAGGATTGGGGAAGGATAAACTGAACATTAGTGAGGACTGGGGAAGATAAACTTAACATTAGTTAGGATTGGGGAAGGATAAACTGAACATTAGTGAGGATTGGGGAAGGATAAACTGGATATTAGTGAGGATCAGGGAAAGATAGACTGGATGTTAGTCAGGATTGGGGAAGGATAAACTGGATATTAGTCAGGATTGGGGAAGGATACACTAGATATTAGTGAGGACTGGGGTAGGATAGACTGGATGTTAGTGAGGATTGGGAAAGGATACACTGAATATTAGTGAGGATTGGAGAAGGATAAAGTGGATGTTGGTGAGGATCAGGGAAGGATACACTGGATGTTAGTGAGAATTGGGGAAGGATACACTAGATATTAGTGAGGACTGGGGAAGGATACACTGGATATTAGTGAGAATTGGGGAAGGATAGCTTGGATGTTAGTGAGAATTGAGGAAGGAATACACTGGATACTAGTGAGGATTGGGGAAGGATAAACTGGATGTTAGTGAGGATTGGAGAAGGATAGACTGGATGTTAGTCAGGATTGGAGAAGGATAGACTGGATATTAGTCAGGATTGGAGAAGGATAAACTGGATATTAGTGAGGATCAGGGAAGGATAGACTGGATGTTAGTCAATCAATTGTGGAAGGATAAACTGGATATTAGTCAGGATTGGGAAGGATAAACTAGATATTAGTGAGGATTGGGGAAGGATAGACTGGATGTTAGTGAGGATTGGGGAAGGATACACTGGATACTAGTGAGGATTGGGGAAGGATAAACTGGATGTTAGTGAGGACTGAGAAGAATAAACTAGATATTAGTAAGAGATTAAGGAAGAATAGACTAGATGTTAGTGAGGATTAAAGGAAGGAATAAACTAGATGTTAGTGAGAACTGGAGAAGGATAGACTGGATGTTAGTGAGGATTGGAGAAGGATAGACTGGATGTTAGTGAGGATTAGGGAAGGATACACTGGATATTAGTCAGGATTGGGGAAGGATACTCTGGATATTAGTCAGGATTGAGGAAGGATACACTGGATACTAGTGAGGATTAGGGAAGGTTAAAGTGGATATTGGAGAAGGATAGACTGGTTACTAGTGAGGATTGGAGAAGGATAAACTGGATGTTAGTGAGGATTGGAGAAGGATAAACTGGATGTTAGTGAGGATTGGGGAAGGATAGACTGGATACTAGTGAGGATTGGGGAAGGATAAACTGGATGTTAGTGAGGATTTAAGAAGGATAGACTGGATACTAGTCAGGATTGGGGAAGGATAGACTGAATACTAGAGAGGATTGGGGAAGGAAAAACTGGATGTTAGTGAGGATTGGAGAAGGATAAACTGGATATTAGTGAGGATCAGGGAAGGATAGACTGGATGTTAGTCAGGATTGGGGAAGGATAAACTGGATATTAGTCAGGATTGGGGAAATATAAACTAGATATTAGTTAGGACTGGGGAAGGATACATTGGATATTAGTGAGGATTAGGAAAGGAATAGACTAGATGTGAGTGAGAAGTAGGAAAGATACACACTAGATGTTAGTGAGGATTAGGAAGGAAAAACCTAGATGTTAGTGAGGATTGGAGAAGGATAGACTGGATATTAGTGAGGATCAGGGAAGGATAGACTGGATATTAATGAGGACTGGGGAAGGATACACTGGATGTTAGTGAGAATTGGGGAAGGATACACTAGATATTAGTGAGGACTGGAGAAGGATAGACTGGATATTAGTGAGATCAAGGAAGAATAAACTAGATGTTAGTCAGGATTGGGGAAGGATACACTGGATATTAGTGAGGATCAAGGAAGGATAGACTGGATGTTAGTGAGGATTGGGGAAGAATACACTGATAATATTAGTGAGATCAGCGAAGAATAGACTAGATGTTAGTGAGGATTAGGGAAGGATAAACTAGATATTAGTCAGAGATTAGGGAAGAATAACCTAGATATAAGTCAGATTAGGAAAAGAATACACTGGATACTAAAGTGAGGATTAGGAAAGGAAAAACTAGATATTAGTAAGGATTGGAGAAGAATAAACTAGATGTTAGTAAGAGGATTGGGAAAGGAATAAACTAGAACATTAGTGAGGATTAGGAAGAATAAACTAGATATTAGTGAGAGATCAGGAAAAATAGAACTAGATATTAGTCAGAGATTAGAAGAATAAACTAGATATTAGTCAGGATTGGGGAAGGAATACACTAGATATTAGTGAGGACTAGGGGTAGAATAAACTAGATGTTAGTGAGGATTGGGAAAGGAATACACTGAATATTAGTGAGGATTGGGGAAGAATAAAGTAGATGTTGGTGAGATCAAGGAAGAATAGACTAGAT
>NC_134830.1:2698698-2822067 GCF_004210375.1 Tachypleus tridentatus | reverse complement strand
ATATCACCATTGTGTTTGTAGTTAATATCAAAGTTAGAATATGAGCTACCTGTTCTCTGAAAGTATGAAAACCTACTTTGCAGTGTTATTGATTAGTTAATTAATACATTAATAATCCTGACAATTAATTAAGCAGCAAATACTACTAATCACCTGTAAGTAGCATAAACATCAAGAACAGAGGGAAGAGACATGACATGAAATGTGATACACAAACAAACAGCATCAAATATCTTCTGAAATTGATATTAAAAATACAATCACATGTTTACATTGAGAACACGATGTTCTTTAGTAGTGGAGTTGTTTTCTGTGTTCTTTCATAAACACAGCAACACTAATGTAAATTAAACTATTATAACATATCATATAAAAAACAAGTTATGTTTTGCCAATGGATATTATTCAAAGCAGGTAAATCACTATTTTCATAACAGCAGTAATAAAAGAAGGTATGGAAGGTGGTGTGGTTATATATAGATTGTGGAGACTATTCTAAGAGATGCCTAGTACTTCAGTGTGTTAAAAATAAAACTGACACAACTAACATCTTTAGCGCCCTTTGTCTTCACATCGAAAACAACATACTTATGATATACAAGACACATTCACCTTCACAGTGAGTAGTTTATAAAAACTTAATATTAAACTAATTTTATAAACAAAAATGTTTGATCATTGGCTGTTCTCCACAATAAAATTATTTCTCTTTCAATAATATCAACATTTATGTTAACTCTGACAACAACAAGACCAAAAACTCGAATGTTAAAATACAATTAATGAAACTAGTAACAGACTTGCATAACATAACGTTACTGTTAATACTATATTACACTGTTCTGTTAGGTTTAGCAAGAACATAAACAATTTACAGAATTAGGGCTATACATAATACTTACTAAATATATTTCGTTAAAAACAAAAAACAATAAAAACAAACTTTTACCGAAAATTAGGATGGATATGATTTCAGACGGAGGATACAATGAGAAAGTGGACATGTAATGAGATATACCGACACAGACAAAATAGTACAACCTACTGGTTTTAAGTAACACTATCATATAGAATCTGAGAGCACTAGTACAACTACTATTAACAAAAGTTGTTAGTATTAAACATAACTTATCACATTTAAATTAAATTAACGCAATTATGTGATAATGGTTAGTTATGTTAATAACCTGTGATCTCGTGGTTAACTAAATTAACCAGAAGCAGCGAGGAAACTATTATTACTTTGTTACAAAGCGGTATCCTCACCAAACCCTTCGTCATGTTTTCCCGAAAAGTTTATTAGTGGAACCTGAAAGTCTTGTACACCTCACACAGGTTGTATACTAACGCATGCGTGTGACGTAAGCGAACCAAACATCCAAACTCCAAATTATTTCTGTGTAGCCATTTCCTCGTCGTAAAGCGCGAGTCCTCAACAAGCTATTTTTCGATATTATTGAAAATTGAGTGTTCATTCCCTTTTTAAAGGTAATTTTGTTTGTATACTTGTTTTATTTCATACCTACTGTTGGTAAATCAAAGTCTTGCGTTTTGAGAGTTTCTAATTTTGAGCGTTAATGTTTATTAATAACACTTACTGGCCAGGAAAGATTTTTTGTTTGTTTTTGAATTTCGCGCAAAGTTATACAAGGCTATCTGTGCTAGCTGCCTCTAATTTAGTAGAAAAAGAAAGTATATTGTCACCCACTTCCAACTCTTGGATTTCTCTCATACTAATTCCTCGCTGGTACAGCGGTAAGTCTACGGATTTACAACGCTGAAATCAGGAGGTCCATTTCCCTCGGTGGACTCAGCAGATAGCCCGATGTGGCTTCGCTACAAGAAAACACATAGAGGCACACTCTTATAGTAACGAACAATGGGATTAATGCACATTATAATGCTCACACGACTGTTTGTTTCTGAATTTCGCATAAAGCTACGCGGGGGCTATCTGCGCTAGCCGTCCCTAATTTAGCAGTGTAAGACTAGAGGAAAGGCAGTAGTCATCACCACTCATTGTGAACTCTTGGGCTACTCTTTTACCAACGAATAGTGGTATTGACCGTCACGCGACCTTCAAAGTGAGAGTCAAGCGGGCGAGGCAAGAAGAGGGTAAAAAAGAAAAGTCATAACATATGAAGAAAATAACAAGAGGAAGAAAAGGTAAACAAATGTGTTTTTTTTAAACTATAAATTCCCTATAAAAGTACTATTAGTTGTACTAACAAACATATTATTAGGCCTTGTACTACAATAGTGTAAACAACTAAATCTCTTACGAAGTTCCAAGTATTGTGCAATATATTTATAAAATTTTCTACACATTATGTTACATAAATTAATAAATGAGACTGATATTTTCAGAAAACAACGGTATTTTAAAAAGTTTATAACCAAAGAAAATGTTAACTATTGCATGCTTTTAGTTTGCTATTAACCCTAGTAATAATAGCATTAGTATAAATTATCTATTCTAATAGAATCACAAATGTAATAAGTACATACAAAATACAAAGAAGTAAGCCGTTTATATTAAATGAAATAACACTTACGAAATATGTTTCTCTAAAATAAAATTTGAAATGAATAAAGTTAGAAAAACAGATTTAATTAAAGATGCAATGTGACGGAATATAATTTAGATCAATGATTCTCAACCTGTGTGCCGCGAGAGATTGGCAGGTGTGCCGCGGGGTTTTTGAAACACATTCAACTTTCTTGGAATTTTACAAGCAAGTCGAACACATCAGTTAATAAAAGCTAGTATAGAGACACTATGAAACCTTCCAAAACATTCGAAGGTTTTCATTGAACTCGAGCACTGAGAAGTTCATACTTAAATTTCAGTTCGACTATTTAGTTTAATTGTGGCTCAACAAGCGCTTCGTACGTCATAAATGATGCATCAAACAATCAAACTGCTTTCTGGAACACGTTCTCATTCTGCGGTAAGCTACAGCTACTACGCTGTAGGTAGGAATTTTATATGAACTGCAGAACTTTGTGCTTATCGTGTATGAATTAGCTTTATCATTTATCATGAAAAATGTTTAAGTAAGTGTTGTGCTGCAAAGGAGAATATGTTGAATCAAAAGCAAGGAATCAAACGAAAGTACAAAAAACAAATACATCGAATACTGTTGTATCGCTTTGCAATCGCAACATTCTCAATTACCATTCTGCCTACTCTGCAGTGTAGCTTTATCGTTCCTAACAAACTGAAGAGACACTTGGAAACAAAACATTCAGCTATGAAGATAAACCAAAAGAATACTTCGAGAATCTCGCAGCTCAACAACATGAACAATCAAGGAAGCTTGTAAAATACATAAAGCTGCCCGAAAAAAGATTGATTGTAAATTACAAGGTTGCTCAGTTGTTGGCAAAACGCAAGAAAGCGCATACGGAGGCCGAATCAGTCAGGACGTCAGCGTTAGCAATCATCGTTGAAACTATGCTTGGAACGGATGCCACCAAAAATGTTAAGCAAGTTTCACTGTCCAATGACACAATTTCGCGCAGAATTGTAGACTTGTCGTCGGATTTGAAGGCTCAAGTTTGCAAAAACTTCGAAGCGCCTGAAGATGAATTGTCTCTGATATGGTCTCTTCAAGTTGATGAATCTACTGACGTTAGTGGAAAAGCTCAAGTTCTGGCTTTTATTCGATTCATAAAAGATGGAAAAATCGTAAACTAATATTTATTTTGCAAAGATTTAAAAAGTACAGCGAAAGGTTAAGACATTTTCGAGTTGTTGAATGAAAACATTTTGCTCTTCAAGTTACATTGGAATAACTGTATCAGCATTTGCACCGATGGCTGTCCTTCAATGTAAGGAAAAAAGAAGGGATTCGTCACTCTGGTGCGCCAACAATATCCAAACATTAGGATTGTTCACTGCATGATTCACAGAGAGGTGCTCGTCTCCAAATCTTTGCCGAAAGATTTGCATTATGTTATGAATCAAGTTATTCAAGTGGTGAATTTCATCAAATCTCGACCACTTCAATCTCGACTTTTCTCTCTTCTCTGTGAGGTGATGGATTCAGACTACAAAAAGCTACTGTATCACACTGAAGTTCGTTGACTTTCGAAAGGAAAGGTGTTAAAGCGTCTTCTCCAACTAAAAACTGAAGTAATTTCTTTCTTGGAGGTTAAGGAAGCAGGTTTTGAATTTTCTTTTCATCATGAGATCTGGTGGCTGAAGGTACAATTTCTCTCCGACTTGTTTGAAAAATTAAATTCTCTGAACTTAAGTCTCCATTGGCCCGGCATGGCTAAGCGTGTTAAGGCGTGCGACTCTTAATCTGAGGGTTGCGTGTTCGCATCCCGGTCGCGCCAAACATGCTCGCCCTTTTTAGCCGTGGGGGCGTTATAATATTACGGTCAATCCCACTATTCGTTGGTAAAAGAGTAGCCCAAGAGTTGGCGGTGGGTGGTGATGAATAGCTGCCTTCCCTCTAGTCTTACACTGCTAAATTAGGGACGGCTAGCACAGATAGCCCTCGAGTAGCTTTGTGCGAAATTCCAAAACAAACAAACAATCAAGTCTCCAAGAACCATCTGAAAACATTATTACTGCAACGTCCAAACTGAAGACCTTCGATGAAAGGTGACGCTGTGGAAGAATAAGATCTCGAAAGGAGTCTTTGATTGTTTTCCTTTTCTTAACGAATGTCCGTCAAAGAAGAAAATTGTTTTTCAAATTTTGAACAAATTTAGCGACCTACAGTCCACACTAAAACATTACTTCCCGTCACTTGCTGTCGACGAATATAACTGGGTTACTTATCCATTCGGAATAAATGAGACAACAAATCTTACAACTGAGGAGGAAGAACAGCTCATTGATTTACGATACGACAAATTTTATCAGTCATTGTTTCCCGAAAAGAGCTTGGATGAGTTTTAGATTAAAAAATTCATATCCTACAATCAGTTCAAAAACAGTTGAAGTTCTGCTTTCATTTGTATCTTCGCGGTTTCTCAAAGTCGATGATGAAATGCGAGCTTGTTTGTCTACGTTAGAGCCTCGCTTCAATTTGATTTGCTTTCGGAAGAAGGCACAAGCGTCACATTGAAAACATATGTCAAAATAAAAAGATTTAATTTTTCTGTTATACCATAAAATTGTTAAAAAGCCTTAGAACGACACTCACGGCCAAAGCTTGTTTTGGTTTGTTTGTTTTGGAATTTCGCACAAAGCTACTCGAGGGCTATCTGTGCTAGCCGTCCCTAATTTAGCAGTGTAAGACTAGAGGGAAGGCAGCTAGTCATCACCACCCACCGCCAACTCTTGGGCTACTCTTTACCAACGAAAAGTAGGATTGACCGTCACATTATAACGCCCCCACGGCTGGGAGGGCGAGCATGTTTGGCGCGATTCGGGCGCGAACCCGCGACCCTCAGATTACGAAGCGCACGCCTTAACGCACTAGGCCATGCCAGGCCTATACGGCCAAAGCAAGCGATAGTGTTGTCAATGAACAATGACATTAATATCGTTTGCTTTGGCCGTGATTTTCGTTCTAAGGCTTTTTATGTTAACTCTTCTGTGTTACGTGTATCTAAACGTGATGCAGAATGACATTAATATCTCTTGCTTTGGCCGTGATTTTCGTTCTATGGCTTTTTAAATTAACTCTTCTGTGTTATGTGTATCTAAACGTGGTGCACAATGACATTAATATCACTTGCTTTGGCCGTGATTTTCGTTCTAAGGCTTTTTTAAGTTAAATTTTCTGTGTTACGAGTATCTGAACGTGATGCACACTGACATTAATATCGCTTGCTTTGGCCGTGATACGTGATATTTAAAAAAGTTGTTAAGGCTTTCCAGGTGTGTCGCGAAAATTTTCAGATTGTCGTAGTGTGCCACAAGTCAGAAAAGGTTGAGAACCACTGATTTAGATAAAACAGAATCTCTTCCTTCGGATGAGATTTTGAGGCACACCGGAAGCAAGTGATTTGCCATGACTCTCAGTAGAATAACATTACTGAATTCTTGATATCATTTTGGACTATGTATCTGCATGTTCGTGTTTCATTGAAATCTTGACGTGGAAACTCTCTCCGTTAAGACGTTATAGAAGTTACTGTCAAATTCCACTATTCGATTAGACAAGAATAAATAGCCCGTCAGTTGATGGTGAACACTGTTGATTACTTAATTTTCTTCTAGTCTATTAGTTGAAAGTCAAGAAAACTACAGTCACAGAGCCTTTTTGTACTAGATGTTAAATATATCCGTCATATTCCGAGGGTTCACCGCCCTTGTGAAATAACAAGTTCTATTATTATTTTGTTACTGCTTTTGTTACCGTTTCTTTAACGCCCAACATGGGCTTCAACCCACAACCTTGACACAAATACTTTTCATACAAGGTATTTGAATTTTCACATGAGATGTAATCTCATGATCTAACGACTAAATAAAAGACTATTATAAGCTTCTACGTGTTATGTCATAGGATTACAGTTTAAAAAATGTTATCGCTCATTATTTCTTGATGTTGTTATTGATTGTTAATTAAGAATATTGTTCAGCTGATAAGCCTATATCTTTTTTCTCTACTACTATTAACAAGCTATTCGATCATAGTTCACTTACGCTTCGTTGTATTTCCACGGTTGTATCTTATACTTCCAAAATCGCCTGCTCATTTTTCGCATTTAGACTTACTTCCAATAATCGTCTATATTTTGTCAAAGTTTACATTGGGAGGTTCAGCTACTTCATAACTCTTTTTTGGTGGAACAATCCATTTTTCCTATCTCTTTCAGCACCTTTAGTTTAACTCTAATGCATTTCAAACGTTTGGCCTATTATATTAATCATTAGACGTTTCTTTTCTGTCCGAACGTCTCTTTGATGTGACTTTACTTTTGTTTTCTTCCGCTTTGTCTTTGTCTTTCTACTTTTCCCGCTCATCTCACACTATTTATATAAAAATGTTGCAAGTCAAACCTCCATAGAGTTACATAATCGTCTGCTCGCTATGTCCTGGATGTTGATGAATTTCACACAACGTTTGATAATCTCGAGATAAATGGGTTACAAACATAATGTCCAACTATTACCAAGTTATGTAACTAAACATGTTATTAAATTTACTTTAAAATATTTACTGCTAACTGTTTTGTTATGAACAAAACTAAACACTTATAAAATATTCCGTCACAAAATAAAGAAATAATGTCTACACTCAACAGCCTTTTATATCGTGACACTCTACATATATAAAAAATCAATATTCTGGTATAGCAATTCAAAAATATATATTTAATTAATGCGAAATATATATATTTTAGTTAATATTAACCAGTTTAAATTATCATATACATTATTGTTAGCTATATTTTAATATTTTTATTTATATGTTTCTTTACTAGAGAGAGTTTGTCATGGGTTAATATGACGTAACATTTATAGAAGTTAAGCGCTTTCTAAAGTGCAAAGAAAACTAGTTTGTACATATATACAAGACCAAGTGAGTAACTGCGTTATTAAATTCAGTGTAAGTTAGACAGTGAAAGTTCGTTTCTCATTGCTTCAGTGATCGAGTTAATCAATTAAAGTAACTTCTATCGATGAATTAGTGAATAAAATTTTCAGATAAGTTTATTTGTGAGTTAGGCATGTATTAATGTCTGAATTTTAATCCAAACGTTGTTTATTATGTTAAACATACCACTGAACGTAGCCTGTAACAAATATTATTAAATGAATAAATATAATTTTCATCTTTATGTGGATTAGACTTTACATTATTTTTTATGAAACAGTCTAAAAGACCCACTGAACAATCGAACACGTTACAACAATCAATGGCATAAATCTTTCCAAATGATTGGGGGGCGTTAGATGTTTTTTAGAGCTTTAGTGTTCAGCAGCACTCATATCAATGTGTGTGTTTTCTTATAGCAAAGTCATATCGGACTATCTGCTGTGTCTACGAAGCGGAATCGAACCCCTGATTTTAGCGTTATAAATCCAAAATCTTATCGCTCTCCTACCGGGAAACACTTCCATCAGTAACTTTTAAAATGCGTATGCTTAATTAAACACCCAAATCACTCACGAATAACTGATTAACTGTGTGTGTATGTTTTCATGTAGCAAAGCCACATCGGATTAACTGCTGAGTTCACGGAGGGGGAATTGAACCCTGATTTTAACGTTATAAATCCGCAGACTTACCGTTGCACCAGCGGGGTGCAACTGAATAACTCCTCAAAAAAGGAATTGGACAGTTGGTGGAAAACGTGTTTGAATGTAACAGTGTTCCTTTTTTTTATTATAATTGTTCTACATGCCGTTGTTTGTGTTGCATAATATTATAAAATGTTTTTGTTTACTACAGTAAAGTTTCTGTGATAATTGTCACAGTTTACATGACATGGGTATTAATTAAAATGAAAGAATCATCAAGGAAAAAGAAACAAAGAAATATTTTTTTAAAAAATCTAAAAAAATGCAGAGTTTATACGCAAGAAAAAACAACACTTTCCATTTATTTAAATAAACGTAGTAGAACGAACAGAAGTAAGGTGGTTATCTAAGTTAGTTTGGGTTTCATTCTATACCTGTAAGGTTTGACGAAGATTTCGTGATTGGAGAAACCTGAGGTTATAATAATAATAATAAAACAAATATCACCTTCAATATATATACTCTCACAAGTTCTTTATTATGAAGCTTGAACATACTGAAACGTTTGATTGAATGTACTTACAAATGTTGCGTAGGGCTTCTGTTTTTTTAATTAAAATCATAGGATATTATAAAATTAGTTTTATTTGAAGTTTATATTTATAAAATGGTCCCTTGCGAAAAGAATACTGTGACGAAAAATCATACGATGAAAAGGTAGCACATGATTGGTCGATATGTTATTGGCTGGAAGAAGAAAACAGTATATGTGAACCGTTGAGTTGTGATGTGTTTAGAAAGAGTAAATTATGCGGTAAGATTTCTTTTAAAATCATAGGTATTACTTTCCTCTGAAAGTGAAAGTTTCAACATTGTGAATATTTACTCAGACTGAAGTTTATTTGTTTCAAAAGTAATTAAATGCATTAACTTGTAGCCGATATCATTGATACTAGTATCTTGTACCTACACTCTTCTAAACTATATTCCTACAAAGATTTGAAAAGTTAGGGTAGAAGCACAACGTACCGATATACTATAGTACAAAAAATAATATTAAGGGGCCACCTTGTTGGTATTTTTTTTAAATATTCAATCTTTTAAAATACATTAGTTAGAATTTGGGTAGTGCTTTAAAATATATACATCGTCGGTTTAATAAGGGCTAGAGTACATGAAAATCTAACGTATTATTTAACTTTTCGTAATAACAAGTTACATTTTTTTACTTGAGATCTTGTACATATGTTTTGACACTAGTAAAGAAAACTAGTTTAGCAAGGAATAACTTAAAGTTTTGATTTTAGACATATTGAAAATTATTGTTATTACCAATCAGTAGTTTTTCTAATCAAGCTATTTAAGTTTCAACAGCATTATCTCTTAAGTTTAACTGAAAATGTAGTCAAAATTTAAGTATCATATTTAATGAATATTTATAACTAATTAATAGTGTGCAAGTTGTAAAGATAAAAAAGTATTTTCAGTTTGATAAATTTTGAGTTTAAATCACTTGTAGCGTTACTTCACGTTGACACAGTAAATTTTTATAATTTCCGGTAATTTAATTTTTTTGCATGAAAAATATTTTTTAGTATTGCAGTTTAATAATTTGAAGATTGGTGACACAACAGAATTTAAAGTTACAGAAATTAAGGATTTTTAGGCTGTTCGGAATAGTTATTGGTACTGAACAAGCGTGATTATAGTATAAAAATAACAAGTGTAGAACTAGAACTGTTTTAATGTCAGGGTTAGAAAGATGAATAAGACATTATGTTAGTGTCATATAAGTATCTTAGATATCTGGTCAGTATTGTAGTGTAGAATTAATTATTCTTGATGAGTTTATTTATTATTCCGATAATTAAAAAACAAGTGTGGCAAGATTAGTTTCATCATGGCAGGGAGTGCTACTTCTGTAGTGCATTGTAGTTGCATTGCACTATATGTAGTCGGTGCAGTGCATCTAGAGTGCATTTACAGTGGTATCTACATTCTTCAAAACACGACTATTTTGTGTGGTGACTGTTTTAATCAGTTTTGGTTTGTTTAAACACTGCAGTGTAATAACTGTTGGTTTGTTTAAACAGTGCAATGTAATAATTGCTGAGCAGGAAAAAAATGTAAACAGGTTACTTTGCTAATAAATTATAATTTTGTTAGAAAAATATTCGATTATATCGTCTGGTATATATTGTGATCATTCTTCTAGCAGGTATTAAAGACTTTGTCAACAGTTGTTAGTATTCGAAATTCGACATTTGTTTTTCATTAATAAGCTACCCACGCGGTGGCGCTTCTGTTCTATATTGGCATGTCGATTCATACTTTCTGCAATAGATATGACAAATATTAGAACTAAATATATTAAAATCGACTAATATAAATTATTTATAAATAAAAATATTATTAAAATTACATGTTTCCAGTACCAACAGTTAAATGTCATAGGTAATCACTCGACGCTAAAAACTAGTCACAAAGCTAAATATTTTGCATTGGAGTCAAACTTCTTAAACTGTTGTACAAGGTAGTGATGGACAGTGGACATTATGATGAACAAGGTAGGAATAGACAGTGGACACTGTGTTGTACAAGGTAGTGATGGACAGTGGACACTGATGTACAAGGTAGCGCTGGACAATGGACGCTGTGTTGTACAAGGTAGTGATGGACAGTGAAAACTACAATGCGAGAAATTAATGAAGGAACCTATGAGTGAAGTTTTAATTACGTTATATCTAGTTCCAGTGAGACCTTTCTTTCCAACTAGTTAAAAGGTTGGTGGTAGTTCATTAGATCGAAGGAAACTATTTAATCCAAAGAGGACAGTTTGAATTTGCAAGGTTAGATTTAAGTGGAGTGGTAAATATGACCTTAATTATAATTTCTACGAGGTGCATGTATGCATTTGGAAACTTTTCACTTTTTAATTAAATACAGTTTGTGAGATATATGGTTTTACATTTGTACTGAAATACAGTTAAATCTAAACTTTTCAGTTGCTATGAAAAGGATAAAGTTTTAAACGAACTAATAAAAATGCTTCAGTTAGTGTAGTTTTGGAATATTGTAATGAAACTTACTAATACAACGTTGTTTGATATCTACAACTGTTATACATAAAACTCATATTTGAAGCTATAACTATGTAAGTAAATTAATGAATAAACATTAATATTTCTGATGGTAACTTAATGTTTGAATTAGTTTAGTGTAGCTTAATGTACAATGAATAAAAGACACATATATACACACACAGGGATGGACAAAAATGACCCCCCCCCCGAAAATGTTAATTTGTTATATTTTTTTATTAGGCAACAGAAACATATGTAAAGCTATGTTTTTAGAACGCACCTGATGGGATCTATACAAATTTGATTTCAACTCCTAGTTTCTGGCTTTCATAAATATCTGAACTTTTCATGATTTCAGTTACATTTTCTCATAAAAACGTACTGTGTACCAGCTGTAGTTTCTTAGACCTTCTTATTACAATTAGCTTATAAAATGATCAAACAAGTTTCTCTGTAATAATCGACCGTAAAAATGAAACTCGAAATAACACCGACCACTTTCATAGGTTAATATTTAGTGGACGTTCCCTTGGATTTTAGTACTGCTTCACATGGACGTGGTATGTTTTCAATGAGTGGCTACAGATTTCCTGAATGTCGTCCTATGAAGACTTCTAATTAACTCAGCTCATATTGTATTAATATCAGGTTATTTACCTGGGCAATCTATGTATATGTATATATATATATATATATAAACTACTACGTTCGTAATGCTACCTTTCTTGGCAAAGTTACGTTGTGTGTGGAACATTTGATTTTTGGTAATGTTCAATTTAGTCTGGGGTTCGTTTCGTATTAAAAGTTTAGTCGAGTGTGAATTTTTTACAACTGTTTAAAATTATTAACCTTTTTATGTTTAGAGAAATATCGTATAGTATTAGAAGAAGCTATAATAATATGATACTTTTAAATTATGAATTTGAAGTATTGGTTTAAAAAGACGGTATCACAACAGACAATACATCACTCGACTATCACGTAGAAACCGAAGTTCAAATGGGGTTTTTATATATTAAAATATATTATATTTTCAGAAAATTATTTGAAGATTAGTAAAAATACGAATGAGTTTACAAGATGAATCATGAATAAAATAATATTACCTACAAACGTTAGTGTTTGGCTGTGTCAAATACAACCTAAGTGCATTTTCAAATCACTAGATGGCGATGTTTTACAACAAAAGGTTTTTAATGTTAGTCCAAAAATGTTTAAGCATTTTTTGTGAAGAGTTATACTTTACTGCACTTTTCCTGCACCAATTTATGTCACAACTAATAAATCGCTGATTCACACAACTGAGCATTTAGATTCAATCTATTAAGGTTGGCGCGGCACGACCAGACGGTTAAGGCACTCGACTAGCAATCTGAGGGTAACGGGTCCAAATCCCCGTTACACCAAACATGGCCACCCATTCAGCTGTGAAGGCGTTATAATGTTAAGGTCAATCCCACTATTAATTGGTAAAAGAGTAACCGAAAAGTTGGCGGTGGGTGGTGATGACTAGCTGCCTTCCCTCTAGTCTTACACTGCTAAATTAGGGACGGCTAGCACAGATAGCCCTTGTGTAACTTCGGGCGAAATTCTAAAACAAACAAACACGAGATCAGCAGAGGTGTTGTAAAAACAACTAGTTACAGTTGTACATAAATAGAAATAAACGTATTAACTATTACTTATACATAAATACAAAGTTAAGTTCATTTGTTACAAAATAATGAAGACTCACAGAAAACCTCAATCTCTATGTACGGACCTAATGAACCTCCATACCAATTTTGGTGAATGTGCATGCATAGTCTGTGAGCCTCTGTCAAGTAGTTACATGGACATACAACAGACAGTATTATTATATTTATTATGATAAGTAGTTACATGGATATACAACAGACAGTATTATTATATTTATTATGATAAGTAGTTACATGGATATACAACAGACAGTATTATTATATTTATTATGATAAGTAGTTACATGGACATACAACAGACAGTACTATTATATTTATTATGATAAGTAGTTACATGGACATACAACAGACAGTACTATTATATTTATTATGATAAGTAGTTACATGGATATACAACAGACAGTATTATTATATTTATTATGATAAGTACTTACATGGACATATAACAGACAGTACTATTATATTTATTATGATGAGTAGTTACATGGACACACAACAGACAGTACTGTTATATTTATATAGATAAGCTGTTACATTGTATTTATTATAAAAAGGTTTTTAATGGACATACAACAGATAGTACATACATATACATTATTGGCCAAAATCGTAAGGCCAATGAACATGAAGAAAAAATTTTGCGTTGTTAGACTCAACCACTTATTTGAGTAGAGCTTTGAAAGATGAAAATAAAAAAGGGAAAATAAAATTAAAAAACGTTTTTTAGCATATAATAGGGAAAATGTGAACACCATGAAATAAATCTAAATACTAGCTGGTCAAAAGTTTAAGACCATATCAAAAAGAAGTCCTAAACAGTGTAGGAAATGCCCAACAAGAGGTCTCAGTAGTAAGTTGCACGACTCTCATTGCAAATAACTCCAAACATTCGCTTTGGCATGGTCAATGTAAGCGTTTGTAGAAGGCTGGCTGGAATGTTATTACAAGTGGTGAAGATGGCTTCATGAAGATCATGCACTATTTGGAATTGACATTCATTTCTATAGACTTCCCTTGCCATCCACTTCCAAAGATTTTCAATGGGGTTCAGTTCAAGTGAACACGCTGGATGGTCCAAAAGAATCACGTTATTCACCATGAAAAAGTATTCTGTCCTGCGGGCATTGTGGATTGCAGCGTTGTCCTGCTGAAAGATCCAGTCATTTCCACACAAGTGAGGGTCTTCAGTCAATAAGGATGCTCTCTCCATCATGCCAATGTAGCCAGCTGCTGTTTGATGCCCCTGTATAACCTGAAGCTCCATTGTTCCATGGAAAGAGAAAGCACTCCAGATCATAATGAAACTTCCTCCACTGTGTCATGTAGAAAATGTCTCCAGTAGGATATCTTTATCGTGCCAGTAATGTTGGAAGCGATCTGGATCATCCAGGTTAAATTTTTTCTCATCAGAGAACAAATTCTTCGTCCACTTTTCTACGTCCAACGTTTGGTGCTTCTCAGCAAAGTTTACCCGAGCTGTTTTGTAGTGTGGAAGGAGACGTACCCTTTGAAGACGTTTACAGTTTTTAAAGCCTTTCTCTCGTAGATGCCGTCTTAAGCTGCATTATGCATCCGTAAGGCCCTTAATCTGGTTCGATGATTGGCTGGTGTTTTGCCGGACAACCTGTCGAACCATCCTGCTCAACGCTGGCGAAATTTTCTTGGGCCGACCGCTTGAAATTCTCGATCCGTATCCCTCAGGGTCTTTTAAGAAATTTACAACAGTAGTTTTACTACGCCCAATCTCACCAGCGATGACACGTTGGGAGAGACCTTGCTTTTGCAGCTCGACAATTCTGCCACGTTCAAACTATGTCAACTTTTTAGCCTTTGCCATGTTTTTACCCAATGTAACACAGGAGAAGTCAGTGGGAGATGTTAACAACGCTAATGCTTGAACACAAATGACTAAATTTCGTTACGTGTTTACTGATTAATGCTTCATTTCAGTGATGGTCTTAAACTTTTGACCAGCTAGTATTTAGGCTAATTTCATAGTGTTCACATTTTCCCTATTAAATGCTAAACACGTTTTATTATTTTTATTTTCCCTTTTCTTATGGCTCAGCATGGCCAAGCGCGTTAAGGCGTGAGACTTGTAATCTGAGGGTTGCGGGTTCGCATCTCCGTCGCGCCAAACATGTTCGCCCTTTCAGCCGTGGGGCGTTATAAAGTGACGGTCAATCCCACTATTCGTTGGTAAAAGAGTAGCCCAAGAATTGGCAGTGGGTGGTGATGACTAGCTGCCTTCCCTCTAGTTTTACACTGCAAAATTAGGGACGGCTAGCGCAGATAGCCCTCGAGTGTCTTTGTGCGAAATTCAAAAACAAACAAACAAACCCTTTTCTTATTTTCATCTTTCGAAGCTCTACTCAAATATGTGGTTGAGTCTAACAATGCAGAATGAATATTTTTTCTTTATGTTCATTGGCCTTAAGATTTTGGCCAGCAGTGTATATATAGGTAAATAGTTACGTGGACACAACAAGAGACAGTACTATTATATTTATATATATAAGTAGTTACGTGAACATACAACAGACAGTATTATTGTATTTATTATGATAAGTAGTTACACGGACATACAAGAGACAGTGTTATTGTATTTATTATGATAAGTAGTTACACGAACATACAACAGACAGTATTATTGTATTTATTATGATAAGTAGTTACATGGACATATAACAAACAGGACTATTATATTTATTATGATAAGTAATTACATGGACATATAACAAACACTACTATTATATTTATTATGACAAGTAATTACGTGGACATATAACAACAGTACTATTATATTTATTTTGATAAGTGCTTACATGGACATATAACAAACTACTATTATATTTATTATGATAAGTAATTACATGGACATATAACAAACACTACTATTATATTTATTATGACAAGTAATTACGTGGACATATAACAACAGTACTATTATATTTATTTTGATAAGTGCTTACATGGACATATAACAAACTACTATTATATTTATTATGATAAGTAATTACATGGACATATAACAAACACTACTATTATATTTATTATGATAAGTAGTTACATGGATATATAACAAACAGTACTATTATATTTATTATGATAAGTAATTACATGGACATATAAAAAACAGTACTATTATGTTTATTATGATAAGTAGTTACATGGATATATAACAAACAGTACTATTATATTTATTATGATAAGTAGTTACATGGATATATAACAAACAGTACTATTATATTTATTATGATAAGTAATTACATGGACATATAACAAACAGTACTATTATGTTTATTATGATAAGTAGTTACATAGATATATAACAAACAGTACTATTATATTTATTATGATAAGTAATTACATGGACATATAACAAACAGTACTATTATATTTATTATGACAAGTAATTACGTGGACATATAACAACAGTACTATTATATTTATTTTGATAAGTGCTTACATGGACATATAACAAACTACTATTATATTTATTATGATAAGTAATTACATGGACATATAACAAACAGTACTATTATATTTATTATGACAAGTAATTACGTGGACATATAACAAACAGTACTATTATATTTATTATGATAAGTGCTTACATGGACATATAACAAACAGTACTATGATATGTATTATGATAAGTAATTACATGGATATATAACAAACAGTACTATTATATATGTTATGATAAGTAATTACATGGATATATAACAAACAGTACTATTATATTTATTATGATAAGTAGTTACATGGACATACAACATACAGTACTATTATATTTATTATAATAAATAGTTACATGGACATTCAACAGACAGTACTATTATATTTACATAGATAAGTAGTTAGGTGGAGAGAAAGTGCTATTATATTTATTTAGACAAGTAGTTACATGGATACACAGCACTGTTTCATTTATATAGATAAGTTGTTATGTGGACAGACAACAGACAGTACTATTATATGTTTATAGATAAATTTTTATCTGGACAGATAGTTCTGCCGTATTTGTAAAGGCATTCAGAAATGAAGAACATTTAGTGAAATATGGAAACATATTAACAGTAAGTGTACCTGTGAACCCCAAACTGTCCTATTATATATTTCTTTAACACACGTTTTCAGCTAATAAGGACTGTTTGATGTCTTTTCTTATCAGAAATCCAGACTACATACTCTCTTTAGCAGTGTTGTTTTGAATACAATCGTGTGAAATGTTTTATGTCTGGTGTACATGGTTTTACTAATTTTTACAGTCTCTCATACTGAAATATGTTTGTAAATATAGGTAATTTATAGTTTCTAATATGAACAACTACATCTGTCCAGGTTACTGAAGTATGACCTACAGAATAACACGAACTCTAAATTGTAGACGAAACAGCAATTAAAACTTTATCCACAAATTTACCTTTAATGTGTCATCAGAACGTTATTGAAAATTCAGTTTTTTAAGGTTTGAAATAGTTCACCGTTTTCTCGAAAGGCACGTGTTATTTTGGAATTATGCCTTCTAACGTGTAGGGCCGCTTATATCGTATCGACTGTTAGCAGTATACTGATGTCAGTAAAAGTACAGAACGTTCGAAGAAGGAAGTGAATGTGATATGGTTCCAGCCATAGTATGTTTGAAGTGATTGGTACAACCAAACGCCAGAGTATACTATAGAAGGAGACGTGTTCCAAGATTAATCAATTATCAAACAGCTACTGAAACTTTACTCAGTACTTAGTTACTTTAGGTAACTGAACTTTATTTAAGCGTTCACGCTCTAAAGTAAGGCGTGTTTCTTGAATTTTATCGAACAGTAATATATTCAGTTACATTCAGAGGCTGGTATGCAAAACTGTGTTCTTTAACAATAAAATGTTGGAAGTTACTAAACTTGGGTGATGGTATATTTTACTTGTAATACAATAACTGTGTTCTTTAACAATAAAATGTTGGAAGTTACTAAACTTGGGTTGGTGGTATATTTTACTTGTAATACAATAACTGTGTTCTTTAACAATAAAATGTTGGAAGTTACTAAACTTGGGTTGGTGGTATATTTTACTTGTAATACAATAACTGTGTTCTTTAACAATAAAATGTTGGAAGTTACTAAACATGGGTTGGTGGTATATTTTACTTGTAATACAATAACTGTGTTCTTTAACAATAAAATGTTGGAAGTTACTAAACATGGGTTGGTGGTATATTTTACTTGTAATACAATAACTGTGTTCTTTAATACTAAAATGTTGGAAGTTACTAAACTTGGGTTGGTGGTATATTTCACTTGTAATACAATAACTGTGTTCTTTAACAATAAAATGTTGGAAGTTACTAAACTTGGGTTGATGGTATATTTGACTTGTAATACAATAACTGTGTTCTTTAACAATAAAATGTTGGATATTACTAAACTTGGTTGGTGGTATATTTTACTTGTAATACAATAACTGTGTTCTTTAACACTAAAATGTTGGAAGATATTAAACTTGAGTTGATGATATATTTTACTGGTAATACAATAACTGTGTTCTTTAACAATAAAATGTTGGAAGTTACTAAACTTGGGTTGGTGGTATATTTTACTTGTAATACAATAACTGTGTTCTTTAACAATAAAATGTTGGAAGTTACTAAACTTGGGTTGGTGGTATATTTTACTTGTAATACAATAACTGTGTTCTTTAATACTAAAATGTTGGAAGTTACTAAACTTGGGTTGGTGGTATATTTCACTTGTAATACAATAACTGTGTTCTTTAACAATAAAATGTTGGAAGTTACTAAACTTGGTTGGTGGTATATTTTACTTGTAGTACAATAACTGTGTTCTTTAACACTAAAATGTTGGAAGATATTAAACTTGAGTTGATGATATATTTTACTGGTAATACAATAACTGTGTTCTTTAACAATAAAATGTTGAAAGTTACTAAACTTGGGTTGATGGTATATTTTACTTGTAATACAATAACTGTGTTTTTTAACACCAAAATGTTGGAAGTTACTAAACTTGGGCTGGTGGTATATTTTACTTGTAATACAATAACTGTGTTCTTTAACACTAAAATGTTGGAAGATATTAAACTTGAGTTTATAATATATTTTACTTGTAATACAATAACTGTGTTCTTTAACACTAAAATGTTGGAAGTTATTAAACTTGGGTTGATGGTATATTTTACTTGTAATACAATAACTGTGTTCTTTAACAATAAAATGTTGGAAGTTATTAAACTTGGGTTGATGGTATATTTTACTTATCATACAATAACTGTGTTCTTTAACAATAAAATGTTGGAAGCTGTTAAACATGGGTTGGTGGTATATTTTACTTGTAATACAATAACTGTGTACGCCTGTATGAAACGTTCGGTAATACAGTGACAAACTGCATAGTACATCTGTATGAAACGTTCTGTAATACAGTTACAAACTACATGGTACATCTGTATGAAACATTCTGTAATACAGTTACAAACTACATGGTACATCTGTATGAAACGTTCTGTAATACAGTTACAAACTACATGGTACATCTGTATGAAACGTTCGGTGTTACAGTGACAAACTGCATAGTACATCTGTATGAAACGTTCTGTAATACAGTTACAAACTACATGGTACATCTGTATGAAACGTTCTGTAATACAGTTACAAACTACATGGTACATCTGTATGAAACATTCTGTAATACAGTGACAATCTACATGGTACATCTGTATGAAACGTTCTGTAATACAGTGACAAACAACTCGGTACATCTGTATGAAACGTATGGTAATACAGTGACAAACTACACGGTACATCTGTATGAAACGATCGGTAATACAGTGACAAACTACATGGTACATCTGTATGAACGTTCGGTAATACCGTGACAAACTACACGGTACATCTGCATGAAACGATCGGTAATACAGTGACAAACTACATGGTACATCTGTATGAAACGTTCGTTAATACAGTTACAATCTACATGGTACATCTGTATGAACGATCGGTAATACAGTGACAAACTACTCGGTACATCTGTATGAAACGTATGGTAATACAGTGACAAACTACATGGTACATCTGTATGAAACATTCGGTAATACAGTGACAATCTACATGGTACATCTGTATGAAACGTTCTGTAATACAGTGACAAACTACTCGGTACATCTGTATGAAACGTTCTGTAATACAGTTACAAACTACATGGTACATCTGTATGAAACATTCTGTAATACAGTTACAAACTACATGGTACATCTGTATGAAACGTTCTGTAATACAGTTACAAACTACATGGTACATCTGTATGAAACGTTCGGTGTTACAGTGACAAACTGCATAGTACATCTGTATGAAACGTTCTGTAATACAGTTACAAACTACATGGTACATCTGTATGAAACGTTCTGTAATACAGTTACAAACTACATGGTACATCTGTATGAAACATTCTGTAATACAGTGACAATCTACATGGTACATCTGTATGAAACGTTCTGTAATACAGTGACAAACAACTCGGTACATCTGTATGAAACGTATGGTAATACAGTGACAAACTACACGGTACATCTGTATGAAACGATCGGTAATACAGTGACAAACTACATGGTACATCTGTATGAACGTTCGGTAATACCGTGACAAACTACACGGTACATCTGCATGAAACGATCGGTAATACAGTGACAAACTACATGGTACATCTGTATGAACGATCGGTAATACAGTGACAAACTACTCGGTACATCTGTATGAAACGTATGGTAATACAGTGACAAACTACATGGTACATCTGTATGAAACATTCGGTAATACAGTGACAATCTACATGGTACATCTGTATGAAACGTTCTGTAATACAGTGACAAACTACTCGGTACATCTGTATGAAACGTTCGGTAATACAGTGACAAGGTACATGGTATATCTGTATGAAACGCTGGGTAATACAGTGACAAACTACTTGGTGCATGTGTATGAAACGTTCGGTAATACAGTGACAACCTACTTGGTACATCTATATGAAACGTTCGGTAATACAGTGACACGCTTCATTGTACATCTGTATAAAACGTTCGGTAATAGTGACACGCTACATTGTACATCTGTATGAAACGTTCGGTAATACAGTGACAAACTACTTGGTACATGTGTATGAAACGTTCTGTAATACAGTTAGAAACTACATGGTACATCTGTATGAAACATTCTGTAATACAGTGACAATCTACATGGTACATCTGTATGAAACGTTCTGTAATACAGTGACAAACTACTTGGTACATTTATATGAAACGTATGGTAATACAGTGACAAACTACACGGTACATCTGTATGAAACGTTCGGTAATACAGTGACAATCTACACGGTACATCTGTATGAAACGTTCGGTAATACAGTGACAAACTACTTGGTACATGTGTATGAAACGTTCGGTAATACAGTGACACGCTACATTGTACATCTGTACGAAACGTTCGGTAATACAGTGACACGCTACATTGTACATCTATATGAAACGTTCGGTAATAGTGACACGCTTCATTGTACATGTGTGAAACGTTCGGTATTAGTGACACGCTACATTGTACATCTG
This sequence comes from Tachypleus tridentatus, assembly GCF_004210375.1. Taxonomy (NCBI): domain Eukaryota; kingdom Metazoa; phylum Arthropoda; class Merostomata; order Xiphosura; family Limulidae; genus Tachypleus; species Tachypleus tridentatus. The sequence goes on along the minus strand of NC_134830.1, from coordinate 2,800,519 downwards.
TATGAAACGTTCAGTAATACAGTGACACGCTACATTGTACATCTGTATGAAACATTCTGTAATACAGTTACAATCTACATGGTACATCTGTATGAAACGATCGGTAATACAGTGACAAACTACTCGGTACATCTGTATGAAACGTATGGTAATACAGTGACAAACTACACGGTACATCTGTATGAAACGATCGGTAATACAGTGACAAACTACATGGTACATCTGTATGAAACGTTCGGTAATACAGTGACAAACTACACGGTACATCTGTATGAAACGATCGGTAATACAGTGACAAACTACATGGTACATCTGTATGAAACGTTCGGTAATACAGTGACAATCTACATGGTACATCTGTATGAAACGTTCTGTAATACAGTGACAAACTACTCGGTACATCTATATGAAACGTTCGGTAATACAGTGACAAACTACTTGGTGCATGTGTATGAAACGTTCGGTAATACAGTGACAACCTACTTGGTACATCTGTATGAAACGTTCGGTAATACAGTGACAACCTACTTGGTACATCTGTATGAAACGTTCGGTAATAGTCACACGCTACATTGTACATCTGTATGAAACGTTCAGTAATACAGTGACACGCTACATTGTACATCTGTATGAAACGTTCGGTAATACAGTGACAAACTACTTGGTACATGTGTATGAAACGTTCTGTAATACAGTTACAAACTACATGGTACATCTGTATGAAACATTCTGTCATACAGTGACAATCTACATGGTACATCTGTATGAAACGATCGGTAATACAGTGACAAACTACTCGGTACATCTGTATGAAACGTATGGTAATACAGTGACAAACTACACGGTACATCTGTATGAAACGATCGGTAATACAGTGACAAACTACATGGTACATCTGTATGAAACGTTCGGTAATACAGTGACAAACTACACGGTACATCTGTATGAAACGATCGGTAATACAGTGACAAACTACATGGTACATCTGTATGAAACGTTCGGTAATATAGTGACAATCTACATGGTACATCTGTATGAAACGTTCTGTAATACAGTGACAAACTACTCGGTACATCTATATGAAACGTTCGGTAATACAGTGACAAACTACTTGGTGCATGTGTATGAAACGTTCGGTAATACAGTGACAACCTACTTGGTACATCTGTATGAAACGTTCGGTAATACAGTGACAAACTACTTGGTGCATGTGTATGAAACGTTCGGTAATACAGTGACAACCTACTTGGTACATCTGTATGAAACGTTCGGTAATACAGTGACACGCTTCATTGTACATCTGTATGAAACGTTCGGTAATAGTGACACGCTTCATTGTACATGTGTATGAAACGATCGGTAATACAGTGACAAACTACATGGTACATCTGTATGAAACATTCTGTAATACAGTTACAATCTACATGGTACATCTGTATGAAACGATCGGTAATACAGTGACAAACTACTCGGTACATCTGTATGAAACGATCGGTAATACAGTGACAAACTACATGGTACATCTGTATGAAACGTTCGGTAATACAGTGACAATCTACATGGTACATCTGTATGAAACGTTCTGTAATACAGTGACAAACTACTCGGTACATCTGTATGAAGCGTTCGGTAATACAGTGACAAGGTACATGGTACATATGTATGAAACGTTCGGTAATACAGTGACAAACTACTTGGTGCATGTGTATGAAACGTTTGGTAATACAGTGACAATTTATTTGGTACATCTGTATGAAACGTTCTGTAATACAGTGACACGCTACATTGTACATCTGTATGAAACGTTCGGTAATACAGTGACAAACTACTTGGTACATGTGTATGAAACGTTCGGTAATACAGTGACACGCTACATTGTACATCTGTATGAAACGTTCTGTAATACAGTGACACGCTACATTGTACATCTGTATGAAACGTTCGGTAATAGTGACACGCTTCATTGTACATGTGTATGAAACGTTCGGTAATAGTGACACGCTACATTGTACATCTGTATGAAACGTTCAGTAATACAGTGACACGCTACATGGTACATCTGTATGAAACTTTCGGTAATACAGTGACACGCTACATTGTACATCTGTATGAAACATTCTGTAATACAGTTACAATCTACATGGTACATCTCTATGAAACGATCGGTAATACAGTGACAAACTACTCGGTACATCTGTATGAAACGTATGGTAATACAGTGACAAACTACACGGTACATCTGTATGAAACGATCGGTAATACAGTGACAAACTACATGGTACATCTGTATGAAACGTTCGGTAATACAGTGACAATCTACACGGTACATCTGTATGAAACGATCGGTAATACAGTGACAAACTACATGGTACATCTGTATGAAACGTTCGGTAATACAGTGACAATCTACATGGTACATCTGTATGAAACGTTCTGTAATACAGTGACAAACTACTCGGTACATCTGTATGAAACGTTCGGTAATACAGTGACAAGTTACATGGTACATCTGTATGAAACGTTTGGTAATACAGTGACAAACTACTTGGTGCATGTGTATGAAACGTTCGGTAATACAGTGACAACCTACTTGGTACATCTGTATGAAACGTTCGGTAATACAGTGACACGCTTCATTGTACATCTGTATGAAACGTTCGGTAATACAGTGACAATCTACACGGTACATCTGTATGAAACGTTCGGTAATACAGTGACAAACTACTTGGTACATGTGTATGAAACGTTCGGTAATACAGTGACACGCTACATTGTACATCTGTATGAAACGTTCGGTAATACAGTGACACGCTACATTGTACATCTATATGAAACGTTCGGTAATAGTGACACGCTTCATTGTACATGTGTATGAAACGTTCGGTAATAGTGACACGCTACATTGTACATCTGTATGAAACGTTCAGTAATACAGTGACACGCTACATTGTACATCTGTATGAAACATTCTGTAATACAGTTACAATCTACATGGTACATCTGTATGAAACGATCGGTAATACAGTGACAAACTACTCGGTACATCTGTATGAAACGTATGGTAATACAGTGACAAACTACACGGTACATCTGTATGAAACGATCGGTAATACAGTGACAAACTACATGGTACATCTGTATGAAACGTTCGGTAATACAGTGACAAACTACACGGTACATCTGTATGAAACGATCGGTAATACAGTGACAAACTACATGGTACATCTGTATGAAACGTTCGGTAATACAGTGACAATCTACATGGTACATCTGTATGAAACGTTCTGTAATACAGTGACAAACTACTCGGTACATCTATATGAAACGTTCGGTAATACAGTGACAAACTACTTGGTGCATGTGTATGAAACGTTCGGTAATACAGTGACAACCTACTTGGTACATCTGTATGAAACGTTCGGTAATACAGTGACAACCTACTTGGTACATCTGTATGAAACGTTCGGTAATAGTCACACGCTACATTGTACATGTGTATGAAACGTTCGGTAATAGTCACACGCTACATTGTACATCTGTATGAAACGTTCAGTAATACAGTGACACGCTACATTGTACATCTGTATGAAACGTTCGGTAATACAGTGACAAACTACTTGGTACATGTGTATGAAACGTTCTGTAATACAGTTACAAACTACATGGTACATCTGTATGAAACATTCTGTCATACAGTGACAATCTACATGGTACATCTGTATGAAACGATCGGTAATACAGTGACAAACTACTCGGTACATCTGTATGAAACGTATGGTAATACAGTGACAAACTACACGGTACATCTGTATGAAACGATCGGTAATACAGTGACAAACTACATGGTACATCTGTATGAAACGTTCGGTAATACAGTGACAAACTACTTGGTGCATGTGTATGAAACGTTCGGTAATACAGTGACAACCTACTTGGTACATCTGTATGAAACGTTCGGTAATACAGTGACAAACTACTTGGTGCATGTGTATGAAACGTTCGGTAATACAGTGACAACCTACTTGGTACATCTGTATGAAACGTTCGGTAATACAGTGACACGCTTCATTGTACATCTGTATGAAACGTTCGGTAATAGTGACACGCTTCATTGTACATGTGTATGAAACGATCGGTAATACAGTGACAAACTACATGGTACATCTGTATGAAACATTCTGTAATACAGTTACAATCTACATGGTACATCTGTATGAAACGATCGGTAATACAGTGACAAACTACTCGGTACATCTGTATGAAACGATCGGTAATACAGTGACAAACTACATGGTACATCTGTATGAAACGTTCGGTAATACAGTGACAATCTACATGGTACATCTGTATGAAACGTTCTGTAATACAGTGACAAACTACTCGGTACATCTGTATGAAGCGTTCGGTAATACAGTGACAAGGTACATGGTACATATGTATGAAACGTTCGGTAATACAGTGACAAACTACTTGGTGCATGTGTATGAAACGTTTGGTAATACAGTGACAATTTATTTGGTACATCTGTATGAAACGTTCTGTAATACAGTGACACGCTACATTGTACATCTGTATGAAACGTTCGGTAATACAGTGACAAACTACTTGGTACATGTGTATGAAACGTTCGGTAATACAGTGACACGCTACATTGTACATCTGTATGAAACGTTCTGTAATACAGTGACACGCTACATTGTACATCTGTATGAAACGTTCGGTAATAGTGACACGCTTCATTGTACATGTGTATGAAACGTTCGGTAATAGTGACACGCTACATTGTACATCTGTATGAAACGTTCAGTAATACAGTGACACGCTACATGGTACATCTGTATGAAACTTTCGGTAATACAGTGACACGCTACATTGTACATCTGTATGAAACATTCTGTAATACAGTTACAATCTACATGGTACATCTCTATGAAACGATCGGTAATACAGTGACAAACTACTCGGTACATCTGTATGAAACGTATGGTAATACAGTGACAAACTACACGGTACATCTGTATGAAACGATCGGTAATACAGTGACAAACTACATGGTACATCTGTATGAAACGTTCGGTAATACAGTGACAATCTACACGGTACATCTGTATGAAACGATCGGTAATACAGTGACAAACTACATGGTACATCTGTATGAAACGTTCGGTAATACAGTGACAATCTACATGGTACATCTGTATGAAACGTTCTGTAATACAGTGACAAACTACTCGGTACATCTGTATGAAACGTTCGGTAATACAGTGACAAGGTACATGGTACATCTGTATGAAACGTTTGGTAATACAGCGACAAACTACTTGGTACATCTGTATGAAACGTTCGGTAATACAGTGACACGCTTCATTGTACATCTGTATGAAACGTTCGGTAATACAGTGACAATCTACACGGTACATCTGTATGAAACGTTCGGTAATACAGTGACAAACTACTTGGTACATGTGTATGAAACGTTCGGTAATACAGTGACACGCTACATTGTACATCTGTATGAAACGTTCGGTAATACAGTGACACGCTACATTGTACATCTATATGAAACGTTCGGTAATAGTGACACGCTTCATTGTACATGTGTATGAAACGTTCGGTAATAGTGACACGCTACATTGTACATCTGTATGAAACGTTCAGTAATACAGTGACACGCTACATTGTACATCTGTATGAAACATTCTGTAATACAGTTACAATCTACATGGTACATCTGTATGAAACGATCGGTAATACAGTGACAAACTACTCGGTACATCTGTATGAAACGTATGGTAATACAGTGACAAACTACACGGTACATCTGTATGAAACGATCGGTAATACAGTGACAAACTACATGGTGCATGTGTATGAAACGTTCGGTAATACAGTGATACGCTACATTGTACATCTGTATGAAACGTTCAGTAATACAGTGACACGCTACATTGTACATCTGTATGAAACATTCTGTAATACAGTTACAATCTACATGGTACATCTGTATGAAACGATCGGTAATACAGTGACAAACTACATGGTACATCTGTATGAAACTTTCGGTAATACAGTGACAATCTACACGGTACATCTGTATGAAACGATCGGTAATACAGTGACAAACTACATGGTACATCTGTATGAAACGTTCGGTAATACAGTGACAATCTACATGGTACATCTGTATGAAACGTTCTGTAATACAGTGACAAACTACTCGGTACATCTGTATGAAACGTTCGGTAATACAGTGACAAGGTACATGGTACATCTGTATGAAACGTTGGGTAATACAGTGACAAACTACTTGGTACATCTGTATGAAACGTTCGGTAATACAGTGACACGCTTCATTGTACATCTGTATGAAACGTTCGGTAATAGTGACACGCTACATTGTACCTCTGTATGAAACGTTCGGTAATACAGTGACAACCTTCTTGGTACATCTGTATGAAACGTTCGGTAATACAGTGACACGCTACATTGTACATCTGTATGAAACGTTCGGTAATACAGTGACACGCTACATTGTACATCTGTATGAAACGTTCGGTAATAGTGACACGCTTCATTGTACATGTGTATGAAACGTTCGGTTATAGTGACACGCTACATTGTACATCTGTATGAAACGTTCAGTAATACAGTGACACGCTACATTGTACATCTGTATGAAACGTTCAGTAATACAGTGACACGCTACATTGTACATCTGTATGAAACATTCTGTAATACAGTTAGAAACTACATGGTACATCTGTATGAAACGTTCGGTAATACAGTGACACGCTACATTGTACATCTATATGAAACGTTCGGTAATAGTGACACGCTTCATTGTACATGTGTATGAAACGTTCGGTAATAGTGACACGCTACATTGTACATCTGTATGAAACGTTCAATAATACAGTGACACGCTACATTGTACATCTGTATGAAACGTTCAGTAATACAGTGACAATCTACACGGTACATCTGTATGAAACGATCGGTAATACAGTGACAAACTACATGGTACATCTGTATGAAACGTTCGGTAATACAGTGACAATCTACATGGTACATCTGTATGATACGTTCTGTAATACAGTGACAAACTACTCGGTACATCTGTATGAAACGTTCGGTAATACAGTGACAAGGTACATGGTACATCTGTATGAAACGTTGGGTAATACAGTGACAAACTACTTGGTGCATGTGTATGAAACGTTTGGTAATACAGTGACAACCTGCTTGGTACATCTGCATGAAACGTTCGGTAATACAGTGACACGCTTCATTGTACATCTGTATGAAACGTTCGGTAATAGTGACACGCTTCATTGTACATGTGTATGAAACGTTCGGTAATACAGTGACACGCTACATTGTACATCTGTATGAAACTTTCTGTAATACAGTTACAATCTACATGGTACATCTGTATGAAACGTTCTGTAATACAGTGACAAACTACTCGGTACATCTGTATGAAACGTATGGTAATACAGTGACAAACTACACGGTACATCTGTATGAAACGATCGGTAATACAGTGACAAACTACATGGTACATCTGTATGAAACGTTCGGTAATACAGTGACAATCTACACGGTACATCTGTATGAAACGATCGGTAATACAGTGACAAACTACATGGTACATCTGTATGAAACGTTCGGTAATACAGTGACAATCTACATGGTACATCTGTATGAAACGTTCTGTAATACAATGACAAACTACTCGGTACATCTGTATGAAACTTTCGGTAATACAGTGACAAGTTACATGGTACATCTGTATGAAACGTTCGGTAATACAGTGACAAACTACTTGGTGCATGTGTATGAAACGTTTGGTAATATAGTGACAATTTATTTGGTACATCTGTATGAAACGTTCTGTAATACAGTGACACGCTTCATTGTACATCTGTATGAAACGTTCGGTAATAGTGACACGCTACATTGTACATCTGTATGAAACGTTCGGTAATACAGTGACAAACTACTTGGTACATGTGTATGAAACGTTCGGTAATACAGTGACACGCTACATTGTACATCTGTATGAAACGTTCGGTAATACAGTGACACGCTACATTGTACATCTGTATGAAACGTTCGGTAATAGTGACACGCTTCATTGTACATGTGTATGAAACGTTCGGTAATAGTGACACGCTACATTGTACATCTGTATGAAACGTTCAGTAATACAGTGACACGCTACATTGTACATCTGTATGAAACGTTCAGTAATACAGTGACACGCTACATTGTACATCTGTATGAAGCGTTCAGTAATACAGTGACACGCTACATTGTACATCTGTATGAAACATTCTGTAATACAGTTACAATCTACATGGTACATCTGTATGAAACGTTCTGTAATACAGTGACAAACTACTCGGTACATCTGTATGAAACGTATGGTAATACAGTGACAAACTACACGGTACATCTGTATGAAACGATCGGTAATACAGTGACAAACTACATGGTACATCTGTATGAAACGTTCGGTAATACAGTGACAATCTACACGGTACATCTGTATGAAACGATCGGTAATACAGTGACAAACTACATGGTACATCTGTATGAAACGTTCGGTAACACAGTGACAATCTACATGGTACATCTGTATGAAACGTTCTGTAATACAGTGACAAACTACTCGGTACATCTGTATGAAACGTTCGGTAATACAGTGACAAGGTACATGGTACATCTGTATGAAACGTTGGGTAATACAGTGACAAACTACTTGGTGCATGTGTATGAAACGTTTGGTAATACAGTGAGAACCTACTTGGTACATCTGAATGAAACGTTCGGTAATACAGTGACACGCTTCATTGTACATCTGTATGAAACGTTCGGTAATAGTGACACGCTACATTGTACATCTGTATGAAACGTTCGGTAATACAGTGACAAACTACTTGGTGCATGTGTATGAAACGTTTGGTAATACAGTGACAACCTACTTGGTACATCTGTGTGAAACGTTCGGTAATACAGTGACACGCTTCATTGTACATCTGTATGAAACGTTCGGTAATAGTGACACGCTTCATTGTACATCTGTATGAAACGTTCGGTAATAGTGACACGCTACATTGCACATCTGTATGAAACGTTCAGTAATACAGTGACACGCTACATTGTACATCTGTATGAAACGTTCAGTAATACAGTGACACGCTACATTGTACATCTGTATGAAACGTTCAGTAATACAGTGACACGCTACATTGTACATCTGTGTGAAACATTCTGTAATACAGTTACAATCTACATGGTACATCTGTATGAAACGTTCTGTAATACAGTGACAAACTACTCGGTACATCTGTATGAAACGTATGGTAATACAGTGACAAACTACACGGTACATCTGTATGAAACGATCGGTAATACAGTGACAAACTACATGGTACATCTGTATGAAACGTTCGGTAATACAGTGACAAACTACTCGGTACATCTGTATGAAACGTTCGGTAATACAGTGACAAACTACTCGGTACATCTGTATGAAACGTTCGGTAATACAGTGACACGCTACATTGTACATCTGTATGAAACGTTCGGTAATACAGTGACACGCTACATTGTACATCTGTATGAAACGTTCGGTAATACAGTGACAAGGTATATGGTACATCTGTATGAAACGTTCTCTAATACAGTGACAAACTACTCGGTACATCTGTATGAAACGTATGGTAATACAGTGACAAACTACACGGTACATCTGTATGAAACGATCGGTAATACAGTGACAAACTACATGGTACATCTGTATGAAACGTTCGGTAATACAGTGACAATCTACACGGTACATCTGTATGAAACGATCGGTAATACAGTGACAAACTACATGGTACATCTGTATGAAACGTTCGGTAATACAGTGACAATCTACATGGTACATCTGTATGAAACGTTCTGTAATACAGTGACCAACTACTCGGTACATCTGTATGAAACTTTCGGTAATACAGTGACAAGGTACATGGTACATCTGTATGAAACGTTTGGTAATACAGTGAGAAACTACTTGGTGCATGTGTATGAAACGTTTGGTAATACAGTGACAATTTACTTGGTACATCTGTATGAAACGTTCTGTAATACAGTGACACGCTTCATTGTACATCTGTATGAAACGTTCGGTAATAGTGACACGCTATATTGTACATCTGTATGAAACGCTCGGTAATACAGTGACAAACTACTTGGTACATGTGTATGAAACGTTCGGTAATACAGTGACACGCTACATTGTACATCTGTATGAAACGTTTGGTAATAGTGACACGCTTCATTGTACATGTGTATGAAACGTTCGGTAATAGTGACACGCTACATTGTACATCTGTATGAAACGTTCAGTAATACAGTGACACGCTACATTGTACATCTGTATGAAACGTTCAGTAATACAGTGACACGCTACATTGTACATCTGTATGAAGCGTTCAGTAATACAGTGACACGCTACATTGTACATCTGTATGAAACATTCTGTAATACAGTTACAATCTACATGGTACATCTGTATGAAACGTTCTGTAATACAGTGACAAACTACTCGGTACATCTGTATGAAACGTATGGTAATACAGTGACAAACTACACGGTACATCTGTATGAAACGATCGGTAATACAGTGACAAACTACAAGGTACATCTGTATGAAACGTTCGGTAATACAGTGACAATCTACACGGTACATCTGTATGAAACGATCGGTAATACAGTGACAAACTACATGGTACATCTGTATGAAACGTTCGGTAATACAGTGACAATCTACATGGTACATCTGTATGAAACGTTCTGTAATACAGTGACAAACTACTCGGTACATCTGTATGAAACGTTCGGTAATACAGTGACAAGGTACATGGTACATCTGTATGAAACGTTGGGTAATACAGTGACAAACTACTTGGTGCATGTGTATGAAACGTTTGGTAATACAGTGAGAACCTACTTGGTACATCTGTATGAAACGTTCGGTAATACAGTGACACGCTTCATTGTACATCTGTATGAAACGTTCGGTAATACAGTGACACGCTTCATTGTACATCTGTATGAAACGTTCGGTAATAGTGACACGCTACATTGTACATCTGTATGAAACGTTCGGTAATACAGTGACAAACTACTTGGTGCATGTGTATGAAACGTTTGGTAATACAGTGACAACCTACTTGGTACATCTGTGTGAAACGTTCGGTAATACAGTGACACGCTTCATTGTACATCTGTATGAAACGTTCGGTAATAGTGACACGCTTCATTGTACATCTGTATGAAACGTTCGGTAATAGTGACACGCTACATTGCACATCTGTATGAAACGTTCAGTAATACAGTGACACGCTACATTGTACATCTGTATGAAACGTTCAGTAATACAGTGACACGCTACATTGTACATCTGTGTGAAACGTTCAGTAATACAGTGACAAACTACTCGGTACATCTGTATGAAACGTATGGTAATACAGTGACAAACTACACGGTACATCTGTATGAAACGATCGGTAATACAGTGACAAACTACATGGTACATCTGTATGAAACGTTCGGTAATACAGTGACAAACTACTCGGTACATCTGTATGAAACGTTCTGTAATACAGTGACAAACTACTCGGTACATCTGTATGAAACGTTCGGTAATACAGTGACACGCTACATTGTACATCTGTATGAAACGTTCGGTAATACAGTGACACGCTACATTGTACATCTGTATGAAACGTTCGGTAATACAGTGACAAGCTACATTGTACATCTATATGAAACGTTCGGTAATACAGTGACACGCTACATTGTACATCTATATGAAACGTTCGGTAATAGTGACACACTTCATTGTACATGTGTATGAAACGTTCGGTAATAGTGACACGCTACATTGTACATCTGTATGAAACGTTCAGTAATACAGTGACACGCTACATTGTACATCTGTATGTAACGTTCAGTAATACAGTGACACGCTACATTGTACATCTGTATGAAACGTGTAATTTTGAACATTAAAATGAGAACTAAACATTGTTCAGTAAATTGTATGTTCTATAATGGAGTGTAGAATTGTAACATGCTGTTAGTTCTTGACACCTCGACTGAAACATTTGTTACAATAGAATAAAGCTATTAATACATATTAACTATATGGTTACACTTCTACAACCTTGTTATTATGTGTTGAGAGGTTGCCACATTTTAGATGTGACATGTAGTTTGTCGTGAGAGCTTCATATAGTTAACTGTCATTAAAGAAACAGCATCATTTTCTGTGTAAGAGTTAGCCTGAATGACGCAAAGAAAACATTTAAACTTATATGAGGGATAATGTGTAGACCACATTGTTTAGATGCGTAGGTGGCTCTACATTTACATTATGAACACACAAATATATTATAATTTACATTAATATATATAACCAGCAGCACGTTCTCTCGGAGAGGCCCTGGCTATAGTAATAAAAAACACGGAAACAAAATGAGAATCATTAGCCCAAAAGAAATGTGGAACATTTCGATTATTTTTCACTTAACATATTTATTCACATTACTTAAGGTTTCGTATATGTGTTTTCCAACTTTTTTCTGTACATAGAAACGAGTCGTGAAACTTAACGATTGAAAACAAAAACAAGTGTTTTAAATTTGAAACTTTCCTCTAGATTGAAGCCCGAGTCAAATGGTTCTCTCTCTCTAATTAGTCATAGAGTTGAAATTTTCACAGAAAAACTTGAAGAGTGGTAACATATCAAAGTAAAATACGGCATTCTTATTACAGTAAATTGTTAGACGTTGTAACTTATAGAAAATATTTACAGTAAATTGTTAGACGTTATAACTTATAGAAAATATTTACAGTAAATTGTTAGACGTTATAACTTATAGAAAATATTTACAGTAAATTGTTAGGCGTTATAACTTATAGAAAATATTTACAGTAAATTGTTAGAGGTTATAACTTATAGAAAATATTTACAGTAAATTGTTAGAGGTTATAACTTATAGAAAATATTTACAGTAAATTATTAGACGTTATAACTTATAGAAAATATTTACAGTAAATTGTTAGAGGTTATAACTTATAGAAAATATTTACAGTAAATTGTTAGAGGTTATAACTTATAGAAAATATTTACAGGAAATTGTTAGAGGCTATAACTGATAAAATATATTTACAGGAAATTGTTAGAGGCTATAACTGATAAAATATATTTATAGTAAATTGTTAGAGGTTGTAATTTATAGAAAATGTGTGGAGCGCCGTTAAGCCGCGGTATTTGGGGGGTCAACCTGCTTAACCGCGGCTTAAGTGGTCCGCGGCTTAAATTTGTGACTGAAAAGCTGAAGTTGCCAACAGCTCCGCCGAGGAGCCTCATCCGGGCCATTACGTGATCATTATAATATTAATGTATAGACTATTCAGATACAATTGACAAGTGCCGTTTTAACACAAACGACCAATGCATTGCGATGGTTCGCTTTTCCCTGTAAAATTTCGTCTTCCCGTGTTACATGCAGGCCGACATGTCAATATGATATGCTCACTATTAATTCAGACACTGAAGTGATATCTATTGGGTTTGTGGCAAATATTTATACAATTCCATAAAAATATTGGGTTATCGATTTAAAAATAATACTTTAATTATTGATCACTTTTTTCACGGATTTACTGCGGATTAACTTTAATGAATGGAGAGGTGTGATTCGGTAACAATGGCGGCCTCCATATAGCTGACATAGAGAGCGGATAAGGTAGATTAACGGTCGATTTCTCTTGTAATATATTTTATTTATTTCCCAAATTAAAGCAAATCCTTTTTAAATATCCCCTTGAAGTTATAAAGACATGGAGAGTGTGAGAAACTTTAAAAAGCCAGGTAGTAGGTTTAATACATCAAACATTTTGGGACAAGACTTGCTACAACGGCTTAAGTGATTCCGCGGTTTACTGGTCCGCGGCTTAATGACGCTCCACTGTATTTACAGGAAATTGTTAGAGGTTATAACTTATAGAAAATATTTACAGTAAATTGTTAGAGGTTATAACTTATAGAAAATATTTACAGGAAATTGTTAGAGGCTATAACTGATAAAATATATTTACAGGAAATTGTTAGAGGCTATAACTGATAAAATATATTTACAGTAAATTGTTAGAGGTTGTAATTTATAGAAAATATGTGGAGCGCCGTTAAGCCGCGGTATTTGGGGGGTCAACCTGCTTAACCGCGGCTTAAGTGGTCCGCGGCTTAAATTTGTGACTGAAAAGCTGAAGTTGCCAACAGCTCCGCCGAGGAGCCTCATCCGGGCCATTACGTGATCATTATAATATTAATGTATAGACTATTCAGATACAATTGACAAGTGCCGTTTTAACACAAACGACCAATGCATTGCGATGGTTCGCTTTTCCCTGTAAAATTTCGTCTTCCCGTGTTACATGCAGGCCGACATGTCAATATGATATGCTCACTATTAATTCAGACACTGAAGTGATATCTATTGGGTTTGTGGCAAATATTTATACAATTCCATAAAAATATTGGGTTATCGAATTAAAAATAATACTTTAATTATTGATCACTTTTTTCACGGATTTACTGCGGATTAACTTTAATGAATGGAGAGGTGTGATTCGGTAACAATGGCGGCCTCCATATAGCTGACATAGAGAGCGGATAAGGTAGATTAACGGTCGATTTCTGTTGTAATATATTTTATTTATTTCCCAAATTAAAGCAAATCCTTTTTAAATATCCCCTTGAAGTTATAAAGACATGGAGAGTGTGAGAAACTTTAAAAAGCCAGGTAGTAGGTTTAATACATCAAACATTTTGGGACAAGACTTGCTACAGCGGCTTAAGTGATTCCGCGGTTTACTGGTCCGCGGCTTAATGGCGCTCCACTGTATTTACAGGAAATTGTTAGAGGTTATAACTTATAGAACATATTTACAGGAAATTGTTAGACGTTATAACTTATAGAAAATATTTACAGGAAATTGTTAGAGGTTATAACTTATAGAAAATATTTACAGGAAATTGTTAGACGTTAGAACTTATAGGAAATATTTACAGGAAATTGTTAGAGATTATAACTTATAGAAAATATTTACAGTAAATTGTTAGAGGTTATAACTTATAGAAAATATTTACAGTAAATTGTTAGAGGTTATAACTTATAGAAAATATTTACAGTAAATTGTTAGAGGTTATAACTTATAGAAAATATTTTGTTAGAAATCCAAATCAATGTTTTACGGTTCTTTCTTGTACAGAAACAGACTAGAACATTTCTCAATCTGAGGGTTTCACAGACTCTCGGAGCCTGTATGTACAAAATTTGTAGAAGTATTTTTGAAATTATGATTCATAAAACGTATTTTAGTAAAATTAAGTGTATATGAATAAAAATACAAAGTCATGTACAAGTATTTTTTCTCAGAACAAAAAATATCGAAACCTTTGAGGTCCGCGAAAAAAATGTATATTAAAGTAGTTGGGTTATCGAGTTACTAAGTATGAGATATTAACTACAATTTGAGAGATTAAATGGAGTGGGTTCTTGGTTTACTAATGTGCGAGGTATTTTTTAATGAACCAATTTTTACATTTCACTCATGTATCAACCTTGTTTTAGTGACAAACTCTTGAATATAAACTAAAAACAATCGTAGATAAATAGTTTATGAAACACATTTGTCATCACTGATTGTCGCGCAAATTTTAAAATTACGTGATTTATATTTAGTGGTGAAAAATGACAAAATATAAATAACGTCACGTGGTCAACTTTGAAAGTTATATGTAAGTATATTTGGTGTATGAGTCATCACCACCAGTGTTTGATAATTACCAGCAGTTTTAAAACACTTTACTTTTTTAAAAACGCTTTCTAAATATCTTTTTTTATGTTTGATGGAAAGTGTTCAAATTTATAATTTAAGACTGTTTTGTCATAATATATCAGGTCATTACTCTGTGGTGTGTTGTCTTTCGCTTATGTTTCTGTCCTTTTGGGATTCGTGTCCCCTCGGTGGGCTCAGCAGATAGCCCGATGTGGCTTTGCTATAAGAAAACACACACACACTGTCCCCTCGGCAAATTGCTCAACAGTCGTAACATAAGAAGCTAGAATAGAAACTTTTAAAAATTATTCGGATAGCATCTGTGTTCTTGTTAATGTTTTCAACCTATGATTCTCTATTACGTGGTGAATATAAAAGAAAATACCCCAAAACGAAACCAATGTTCGTGATACCACGAAAGTCATCTTCAAATGAAACTGGGAATTGTTGTAACAGTTTCTGTTGTTAGGTGGGTTCTTTTGGACCGGTCAATAAAAATAAGAATGCAAGGATCAGTTGAGTGAAATATAAGGAAATCACTCGATTGTTTGGTTACAAGTTACCTTAACTAATAAACTTCTCTCTCCGTAAGAGGAGTAAGTTAAGAGAGTTTGGTGTTATGGAGTTTACTAGCGTGGAGAAACTAGGCTATCTGAGCCAAGCAATCAGTATCATGAAATATTATTAAAAGTAAATATAAATCAAATTAAAATGTCCAAAAATTAGGTAAAAAATAAATAGAATGATAAAGAACTATGGCCTGCAAGAAATGTAAAAACACAAACAAACTGGACATCACTAATGACACTATTCAAGGTAAACCCTAAGGGGATTAAAAAACATGTCGAAAATAGTGCTGCCACAGTTGTAATGATGACAAGAAATGAGTAACTGTGACTTGAGTGTCACAAAGCCACACATTAGGGTGTCAGTCCAACATAAAAACATTCAATAAAGAAGGGATACCTCCAATTAGAAGTATTCACATTTTTCAGATGACTTGAACAAAGGTCAGAGGTTGGGATGGTAATAAGCCATGGTGGTATGGGCTGATACTCGGACTAAGCAACATCATTCAATGATAGATCAAATTTAAACTGCTGTGCCTAGATACAAAAGCCGAAAGGAGGAATGGCAGATCGTCTATTTCAAAAGAGCACAACCCTCTGAGAAAGGTAACACAACTCAAGGTGAGATGTCATGGTAAGAATTAAAACATAGTAGCATGAACAAGGAAAGTTTCAAATATCTGAGGTGAAAAGAAGATTCATGGGTGTTGGTGTACAGAGCTGAAGCTTCAGGTGATGTTTAGTGTCCAAACTGTTGAAGGTATTGGTCCTGGTAGAACCATATTCCAGCTTGTAAAGTATGAAGGCATGATAGATCTTCAGCATTGATCTACTCTCCAAGAAGTGGAAGAAAGGACATAGATAATGTTCAATGCTTATGTAAAAGTCAGCTTGTGGTCAAACAGAAGCTCTAAAACTTGGTCTCAGGAACCATGAAAAAATCCCACTGAGATGAAACACAGGATCAAAATGTAAACCACATTGGCAAGAAAAATAGATGCAAACAGTTTTAAAGGAAGGTAAGATGTTTACCATTGTTCACTCTAACCAGCGAGTGAGAGCAGTTTGAAGCTGTCACTCAATGAACTTCCTGTTTGACAATCTACAAGATATGTGGATGAGAATACCATAGGAAAGTAGTCAAGGTTTTGAGTTAGGCCAAATAGCTTACTGCCTCCACGCAGTCATTAATATATGGGAAACTAAGGACAGCAAGGTCAAATCCTGAGAGAGCAGTGAAAGAGAAAAGCTTGGCCAGGTCCAACTTCCACTGTGTCACATGGGGTAGGTGGAGTCGATCCCAGCCAGTTTCCCACAAGATGAAATAATAATCAGTGATGACGAGAAAACCCACTTGTAGAGAAAGAAGGTCGAAACGGTGTTCGCTCCTCCACATGAAACATTTTCTCAACCCAAACCAGCTGTTTTTACATACATATAGTTTCACACAAACCAGCTGTTTTTACATACATATAGTTTCACACAAACCAGCTGTTTTTACATATATATAGTTTCACACAAACCAGCTGTTTTACATACATATAGTATCACACAAACCAGCTGTTTTTACATATATATAGTTTCACACAAACCAGCTGTTTTTACATATATATAGTTTCACACAAACCAGCCGTTTTTACATATATATAGTTTCACACAAACCAGCTGTTTTTACATATATATAGTTTCACACAAACCAGCTGTTTTTACATATATATATAGTTTCACACAAACCAGTTGTTTTTACATACATATAGTTTCACACAAACCAGCTGTTTTACATACATATAGTTTCACACAAACCAGCCGTTTTTACATACATATAGTTTCACACAAACCAGCCGTTTATACATATATATAGTTTTACACAAACCAGCTGTTTTTACATACATATAGTTTCACACAAACCAGCCGTTTTTACATACGTATAGTTTCACACAAACCAGCCGTTTTTACATACATATAGTTTCACACAAACCAGCCGTTTTTACATATATATAGTTTCACACAAGATTATAACTGCACTATTGGTCAGTGTGAATCCTTCGAGAAAACAGAAAATAGCAAAGATAAACACGCAGATAGACCAATAACAGTAAAAACTGACTAGGGGCGTAAAATGGGTAAATGAAACGGTATTGTAGAGAAAAAGGTTGGGACCTGAGAGCATTTTTTCAGAAGAAGGACTCTTCCCATTACGATCAGCACCACCGAGGATTAAATACAGAAGGAAGACAGCAACTGGTGAATAAAATTGTCAAGGTCTGATTAATCGTAAATCTCTCCTGGTGACAGGTAAAGAGAAAATATGGCGATGGTACATTCTACAGAGATGGCCACAACCTCCAGGAGCATACTGAATGACATAGACATTGTGGGTAAATACTGGTCAACTACTAATGCCACAACTCCCTGAATTCGTCCATCACACAACCTTTCGTTCAGGTATAAAAAACTACCAAAAGGTGACAGCATTGAGAGGTCTGAGGAATGTTTCCTGCAAGAAACACTGGGAAATGTAGGATTCTATCAAAGCATTAATGTCATAAATATTAGAATGAAAACCTCGAGAGTTTCACTTTATCAAAGTTGTCACTGTTATATAGACAGAGAAATAGGTAGAGAACCCTTTTCTTGCAACCATTACGTTTTTTATATAGTAAAAATGGGGTGGAAACCACCGCAACTGACACTCGTAGACGTCGTGACCTTTGCCAGTACAATAAGCACGTGGTAAAGAACTGTAACAAAAATCGCCTTAAAGTGTCCAAACTGCTGACCCTGGAAACACCTGAGAGGATTAGAAATAGAGATTTGTACCTTACAGTAAAGATAACCATCCTTGACAGAGATAGGTAGAAGTTGCTAGGTAAGTGTCATAATAAAAACATTGATTGGCTATAATATTCCATGTTCAGTTAAGATAACCAACCTTAACAGAAATAGATAGAAGTGGCTAGGTAAGTGTCAGAATAAGAACACTGATTGGCTGCAGTATTCTATATTTGGATTGCAGTACATTAACTGTAGAAACCAGTGAAGATCTGCGACTCGGAGATCGTCTTTAAATCTTTTTCAATGATAACTCCTCATGAATAATCCAAACTAACATGGGGAGTAACCTAAGTGTGTGATATAGATATTTATGCCAAGGTATCTCCAGATCGTAATTTCCTGATGGAATGAAAAACGGGAGACATTTGTGCTGAATAGTTGTCAGATAGGTGAAGTATAGTTTTAGGTGACGCCTGTAGAAAAGGTCGTTTATCAATTAATTTTTTACATTTTTTTTCCTTTTTCAGGAATATTAGTATCCATAACAAACAGAGAATATTCAATGTACACTGACCTACCCACCATGGAGTCTTTGGAGGATCCTACTACAATGACCAACAAGGACAATGCAGCTATGTTAGGATTTCATGGACATTATATCCAAAGCACCAGCATCAGACACAATTCCCACAACACCACTTGAGGACGTCAAGCCGATTGACCCTGGGGTAACCAGTTATCTGTAGAAATTGAAGGCCAAAGTGACGTAACACATTACCCATCACCTCTAACCACTAGGAACTTCTATTCTTCTTCACACCAAACACGTGAGTGGATATGTAGATCCCCGAGGAGATAAACTGTACATGCAGAAACCTTCCCTGGAAGGGAGGCTCTCTTGATCTTGTAGAGAAATTCACTTCGAGGGAACTGCTCAAGAGAAAGGTCATTTATGTAACTGAAACTCGTAAAGAATGAAGTATGCACAACAACAGCGCAAGATAAACTATCTTTCATGAGCATCATGTGCATCGCAAGTGACAAACTTTGTAGCTCAACCTTTAATTCGGAACATCATTTTTGACTTTGCACTAAGAAAAAAATCGCGGATTTTAATGTTATAAATTTCACTGTTTAAACAAATAGAATATGTAAAGAGACATACTTATGTTGTTCTGTTCTCATTAAATAAATTGCAGGGTAAATAAAGTTTTGAAATTATACACGAATAATTAATTTAAAACAGTTTATGACGTACCTTTTAGTTAGGCTATAATTTTATCTGTTTTTTTATCCCTTTATATTTGTTCAAAGATATTTCGTATTCATGTTTGCTATGTCCCTTCAGTGAGAATGAATACATTTTGTAGACAATCTCAAGACTGACATACCTAATAGACCCACAGTATCATATAATCCTCCATCATAGTTGGATCATATTTCTTTGTTACAGATACAATGATATACAGTTACTTTAAACAATCCCATTTCTAGATTTTTCAAAACTGTTAAACAAAATAAAGGTTTCTTTTGTAAAGAAATAAGATTTGAACTTGTATATATATGAATATTATAAACACAAACAGAGTCCATTGTTATACAAACATAACTAACGATTCCACACGTTAAGATTTGTTTTGTTTGTTTATTTTGAATTTCGCACAAAGCTACTCGAGGGCTATTTGTGCTAGCCGTCCATAATTTAACAGTGTGAGACTAGAGGGAAGGCAGCTAGTCATCATCGCCCACCGCCAACTCTTGGGCTACTCTTTTTACCAACGAATAGTTGGATTGACCGTCACATTATAACGCCCTCACGGCTGAAAGGGGGAGCATGTTTGGTGCGACCTGGATTCGAACCCGCGACCATCGGATTACGAGTCGAACGCCTTAACACACTTGGCCATGCCGGACCGGCCACACGTTAGGAACAAATATAAATAGCTTACACATTATGACAGTTTTTCATTAGAGTTTTTCTAATTTTTCTAGTTAGAATTAAAGTTCTGTCTAGAGTAAATAACATCTGTAGTAAAATACTATGTGTAGTAAATAGTATCTCTATAAAATATTGTTATAACACCGTCTGTGAAAAATATTGTGTGTATACATTACTGTCATAACACCGTCTTTAATAAATAATATCTTTATAAGAAATTGTGAGAACTCCGACTGATAACATCGTTTGTAGTAAATAATGTCTGTAGCGAAGTACGTCTGTAGAAAGTAATATCTGTATAAAGTACTGTCTGTAGTAAATAATATCTGTATAAAGTACTGTCTGTAGTATATAATATCTGTAGTAAAATACTGTCTGTAGTAAATAATATCTGTAGTAAAATACTGTCTGTAGTAAATAATATCTATATAAAGTACTGTCTGTAGTAAATAATATCTGTATAAAGTACTGTATGTAGTAAATAATATCTGTATAAAGTACTGTCATAACACCGTTTGTAGTAAATATTATCTTTATAAAGTACTGTCATAACACCGTCTGTAGTAAATAATATCTCTAATAAAGAACTCTCAAACACCGTCTGAAGTAAACAGTAGTTGTATAAAGTATTGTGATAACACGGTCTGTAGTATGGTAATATTTGTGAAGTGAAATCAACACAGGTCACTTCAGCTTTGGTTTATCTTAAGCCTACTAATGAAGAAAGTTTGTACGTTTGTGAAGTAGGAATCCTTTGTTACTCCTGTCTGGTGTATTTGTAAAGTGTTTAAGTGTTGGTTTTCGAGGCATAGCCATCAAAAGTTAGTAAGTGTTTTGTTATTTAAGACATATATAGAGAGGAATGTTTTCTCGCTGCAGCTCGTGGTCTAGATATGTCTTGAAACTCACACTGTTAGCAAGTCACGCGTCTGACGTTCTTTATGTCCTTGAACATAATTGTTCTACTCAAACATACAAAAAACAATTGTGTTCAGAATTTTAACATATGCTCCGTGTCGAGTGTGTGTTTGACTACTTGGCAAGTCGCTGGGTTCATTAGTTATTTTACGATATATTTAATAAATTTACAGTTCCAGCTAAAAGTGGGTTTTAAGATCGCTTGTTGTTTTGATTGCGATAGAATGTGAGGAAAATATGAGTTATTACATGCGTATTGTCCAAGGATTGTTCAGTCGACTTTGGGCTTTACAAAATTAAAACATGGCGGAATATAACTAGTAACAGTAGGTAGTTAATTTACTAGGACTAAATGTAATCCTTCACCAAATGAACGGAAGGTTCTATTGGTGAAGAAGTAAGTATTACGGGTCGCGTGACGTCAGTGTGGTATTATGTTTGTGAAGAAATCGGTTGAAGTGTAACAAAAATGATTCTCTCTATCAGTCACCCTTGTCAGTTATTCACATTACTGACACGGTCGAGAAAACACAATGTATATGAACTTCCTGGGTTGAACACCAGACGGCTCTGTAGAACGACCGACTAGGTACGTATGTACGGCTTCTGCCGTGTCGAAGTACTGTTTCTTTCGTGATGCACGTGGGGTGACAACTGACAGCGATAGGATCCGCGTCATGTGCACGACAAATAATGACTCCTGTTAAAATATTTCATCGAAACCCAGGTTCCCCAGAGGTATCTTTCAATGGTCTGAATATAAGACCCGCAGGTTCTGTGTATTGTACTCTTGTGTCGTTAAACAAATCTGAAGGTCAATAGAAAGTTTGTTCAATGGAAGATATACATTCATAATGTCCTGGTGGCATGTGATATGTTGGTGCTACAATAGTGAACATGGTCCAAGAGATGAGTCATCTACACCAATAGATGACTCATATAATCCAAAAGATGAGTCATTGAGGCCCATAGATGACACAGCCGGTCCAATAGATGGCTCAAACAGTCCAAGAGATGAATCACTAAGACCGGAAGATGAGTCGACCAATCCAGGAGAGGAGTCACTGAGACCGATAGATGACTCAGTTGGTCCAGGAGAGGAGTCAACAGGACATGAGGTAGGGATCCGTTGCCTGCTAATATCTTAAATACATTTTCTTTTCTATCTACGTTTATTTATTAAAACTTCCAATCTAGTTTTGTAAAGTTTTATTTACGTGGGTGGTTTCTAAGTTGTCAAATGTACGCTTAAACTAAAATGGATTATCTGCTGATAATAAATATCTGAGCTTCGACATAAAGTAATCACACAGAAAAAAATGAAGGTTTAAAAATTCCAGTTTATATCGACTACAAAGTGAGTATTTCACGTACTAGAAAGTGAGTACTACACGTAGTACATTAGATAGGGGGGGAAACTGGTGCTCAGTAACTGAAAATTATTAACACGGAACCTTTCGTTTCTAATAGCTTGGAACAGTACATTCTGAAATTGGTTAAGTTGTGGGTGTGTTCACTTATATTATGAAGTGTGACCACACGATTCTTCAAGTGTTAATACATAATTGTTCTGTATTTTGTTCTGTACAAAGTACATTTACATCAATAGCATGTTGTATGATAAAAGCATCACAAGTGTAAGAGATTTGTCGTTACAAATATAGAACTAGAATTCGAAACAAGTTCTGATTTTTAATATCTGTTCCACATGAATATTGTTTTTTACGTGTTTCTTCCCCTTGTCTCCAAGAAGTGAAGCTGTGATAGATGTAGTGACGTCACTTTCTGAAAACGTCTTTAATATCTGTTCCACATGAATATTGTTTTTTTACGTGTTTCTTCCCCTTGTCTCCAAGAAGTGAAGCTGTGATAGATGTAGTGACGTCACTTTCTGAAAACGTCTTTAATATCTGTTCCACATGAATATTGTTTTTTTACGTGTTTCTTCCCCTTGTCTCCAAGAAGTGAAGCTGTGATAGATGTAGTGACGTCACTTTCTGAAAACGCCTTCCATCCAATAGATAATTTATGTAATAAGGCCTTAAGGATTTCGGAGTCGATTTGGATACATGACTCACAGTGGATTTTGAATAATCTAACTGTTAATGTTTATTTGAATATTAAGCAAATCAAATTTCAGCGATAACTGAATCAGTTATATCCAGTTAATATCCTGTCAACCACTGTCTGGTTGTTGTAACACCAACTGGGAATACACTGGTTGATATCCTGTCAACCACTGTCTGGTCGTTGTAACACCAACTGGGAATACACAGGTTTATATCTTGTCAACCACTGTCTGGTCGTTGTAACACCAACTGGGAATACACTGGTTGATATCCTGTCAACCACTGTCTGGTTGTTGTAACACCAACTGGGAAGACACTGGTTGGTATCCTGTCAGCCACTGTCTGGTTGTTGTAACACCAACTGAGAATACACTGGTTGATATCCTGTCAGCCACTGTCTGGTTGTTGTAACACCAACTGAGAATACACTGGTTGATATCCTGTCAACCACTGTCTGGTGGTTGTAACACCAACTGGGAATATACTGGCTGATATCCTGTCAACCACTGTTTGATGGTTGTAACATCAACCGGAAACATATCAGGTGACACTCTAACAGTTGTAAATAAAGAGTTTACTTTAAGTTCGGTTATACACATGATGAAATTAAAAAATCAAAACTGAAACCATTCGCTGGCAACAGGTCGGATATTTGGGATTGAAGTTTTGTATTCAAGTCACCGAGTTTTACTTGTTTTTCTATTCAGTATTTAAGTTTTACTTGTTTTTGTCTTCAGTATTTAAGTTTTACTTGTTTTTCTATTCAAGTCACCAAGTTTTACTTGTTTTTGTCTTCAGTATTTAAGTTCTACTTGTTTTTGTCTTCAGTATTTAAGATTGTTTTTCTTTGTCATTCAACTAGAGGGGTGGAGGTTTGAAATGTGTTTCTTATCATAGAATTGTGGAAGTGTTCACTTCATGTAAGTTCCACACTTAAAACACCCTGTGGCAGTAATCAAGTGGAAGTGTTCACTTCATGCAAGTACCACACTTAAAACACCCTGTGGCAGTAATCAAGTGGAAGTGTTCACTTCATGCAAGTACCACACTTAAAACACCCTGTGGCAGTAATCAAGTGGAAGTGTTCACTTCATGCAAGTACCACACTTAAAACACCCTGTGGCAGTAATCAAGTGGAAGTGTTCACTTCATGCAAGTACGACACTTAAAACACCCTGTGGCAGTAATCAAGTGGAAGTGTTCACTTCATGCAAGTACCACACTTAAAACACCCTGTGGCAGTAATCAAGTGGAAGTGTTCACTTCATGCAAGTACCACACTTAAAACACCCTGTGGCAGTAATCAAGTGGAAGTGTTCACTTCATGCAAGTACCACACTTAAAACACCCTGTGGCAGTAATCAAGTGGAAGTGTTCACTTCATGCAAGTACCACACTTAAAACACCCTGTGGCAGTAATCAAGTGGAAGTGTTCACTTCATGCAAGTTCCACACTTAAAACACCCTGTGGCAGTAATCAAGTGGAAGTGTTCACTTCATGCAAGTACCACACTTTAAACATTAATCAAGCTTCTTTCAGCCCTCCGTTATTTCTAGTGAAAGACTCTTGAAATGCGCGTAGAAAACAGCTTAATAGAACTGAGAAACCGTATCTGATATTATAAGATCCTGTTTAAGTTAACACACAGGATCTAATGGTTCTAAAAGGAGACTCAAAAGCCGGGTATTTTCGAATAGCTCACTATTCTTCTGTTACAAACGTATGGCCACAAGTATTTTTTGTTTGGATATTGGATAGACGGTTGGAGGTTTTAGTAACTCATAGCGTGGAAACCATTGTTTGGAACTAACCCAGTGAACGTTTTCCCTGACTCACAAAACAAGGGTTAAGTTTTATTGACTGTATTGTAGATATGAATATTATTTGCCTTATTTTCTCTATTTGCGATCTATATTGTCTTTCATCTTATTCAAACGTTTACGATTTTTCCAGAATATTAAATTTTATTTCAGCTACACCTTAAAGTATTGAATATGTTTATCTTTTCAGCAGCTACGTGCTGAATACATTTTGTTTTCGTTTGTTCACTTCTCTTTTTAGAAAAAGATTTGTTTTATAGCCAAGCCATTGAGCTGTCTGCTGTGTTCACCTCGGGGGAAATCGAACCCTGAATTTTAGAGTTGTAATCCGTAGATTTATCGTTCTCTCACCAGGGAGTTTTTAAAGGTAGTAAGAGTTTATTAAGTGAGCTGGCACGTGCTAATACGTTGCAATAGGTGTGAATGGATAGTTTAATAAGCTGGACTCGGCAACTGTAGCTTGCTATTATCACATCTACCATTCCTCACTGTAACTATATTTGATTTTTCATCTACGTGCACTTCTTGGACAGCCACGTGCAGTGAGTTGGGGTTCTAGTCTGAAGAAAGTCAGTTGAAAATAGCCTCTCATTCTCCATAGAAGCTCGCTAGTGGAAACTGTGGTGGTGGACAATAATGTGCGATAAGGGAAGTTGTCGCACGAGGGATGGAACACTTTTACTAGATTTGATTAAACCCCCTTATGTATATACTATCATAAAAATATGTCCAAACTTTGAAGGAAAATTGTCAAACAATTAAAATGAAAATAGTTGTGTTTCATTAAAAAAAATCTTCAATTTAAAAACATGAACCCATTGCGACGACTCAAGACGAGAACCAAACATGAACCCATTGCGACGACTCAAGACGAGAACCAAACATGAACCCATTGTGACGACTCAAGACGAAAACCTGTCATAATATACAACTGGCCCGGCATGGTTAGGGGGTTAAGACACTCGACTCGTAATCTGAGGGTCGAGGGTTTGAATCCCCGTCACACGAAATATTCTCGCCCTTTCAGCCGTGGGAGCGTTATAATGTGACGATCAATCCCACTATTCGTTGGTAAAAGAGTAGTCCAAGAGAAGCGGCGGTGAGTGGTGATGACTAGCTGCCTTCCCTCTAGTCTTACACTGCTAAATTAGGGATGGATAGCGCAGATAGCCCTCGAATAGCTTCGCGCGAAATTTAAACCACACAAACAACTTTTGAACATCTTGATTGTCTATTTCATTCCATTGTTTCAGAATGTTTGTTATAAGCTTATGTTCAAACCTTTTTCTGAGAAATAAAGTTTTATATTTTTATGTATTTTGTTAATAGCTCATTTATTAATTCTTGTATCGTATAGTAACCATGAATTACGTGCAAGTTTATATTATGAAACTTACATAAGCTTCCCTTAACTGTGACGTGCATGTATCAACGTTGTGTTAGATTATTTAAATTAACTCGTTGCATTGGATGTAACCTCGTACTCTAACCACTAAATTAAAATCAAGGCAGAGTTTTTTATGAATTGGTTCAATATAATATGAACAAAACGTATTATGGTAAATCGATATTGTTATCATATTCAGGTGATTTTTTCCTCATGTTCATTTCTCCATTTTATTGAAATTAGAAACATTCAATATTTGTGTTTTATTGCTTTACGTTTCTATCAAGTTCTACTCAGTTTCTTGGAGGAGGGGAGATAAAGGATGAAATATGGTTGAACGGTCTATTCCCCATTTTTTACAGTTTAATTATATTTGTTCAGCTCTGAGTGTAGCGGTTTTTTGTGTCCGTAACATTACAATCGGTCAGTTGAGGACGAGCTGTTACAAAGCGAAACCACTTGTCCATAGTTCACACAGGTTTCGAGACACAGATTAAAATGTAATTACAATACACGAGTGTTCTAACCCTTTGGGCGCGGCATGGCCAGATGGTTTGGATGCTCGACTCGCAGGATCCAATATCCACCATTCCCTATATGCTCGCCCTTAGAGCCGTGGAACCGTTATGATGTACGGTCAATCCTACTATTCGGTGGTTTAAAAAAATTAGCCCAATATTTAGAAGTGGTTGGTGATGACTACCTGCTCTCCCTCTAGTCTATCACTGCTAAATTTGGGACGGGTTACTCAGATAGCCCTTGTGTAGCTTTGGGCGAAAAACCAACAAACAATCTAACCGTTTACTGACAGGGACTATAAAGACAGGAAAACTAGATTTTGCATTTTACAAACAACGTTTAATATACGAATATTTAACAATAATAGGATAGACATTTTAGCAAACTAGACGATATTCTACAGGACTTTGAATTATTATGGAAATCATTGTAGAATTCTGTTCATGCAGGGCTAGAGGTGTTTATTTTAGTCTATAAAAGTAACTTCATGTTTCTAGACACTCGGTGTGTCATTCTTTTGCCGATTAAGTTTCTGGTTGAAATGTATCTGGTAAGTTTGTTTGTCCAAAATTTCAATATCATCTTCAAGGTAGTAGCGCCATCTAGGTACGAATAACATAATAATATTCTGAGAATTTTAATATTGATTTTATATGTGTTTGAGTTTTTCGGTCATCAATAGTCCAAAGCGAGCAGTAAAATATTTAGAAAAGATAGATAGATGTGATAAATTATATAAATACAGGTTAGTCATCCTAGAAATGGGGTTTAAACAAAGTTAAATTTCAGAAATTCTTCAACTAATTTTCAGAATAAAAGATCTAGAAATTGATTTCTAAACGATATTTGCAGTTTTTCCTTCTTTTCGTTGTATATATATATATATATATATACATATAAAGTTACTACAGTAAATCGGATTTATATATATATATATATTTGTTATTTTAACTCAAAAACAAGCCTAAACAAAAACACTGCATCAACTGGAAAGATACCAGGGCACAAGCTACAATGTGAAATTATAAAATGCGCCCTGGTTTTGGAGGTGACTGAAGAAATAGGACCCACATAGCGGTGGGGATACACCGTCTGTCAGTCTTAACCAGACTTGGTTGCGTTCTAATGTGACGGTTAATCCCACTATTCGTTGGTAAAAGAGTAGCCCAAGAGTTGGCGGTGGGTGGTGATGACTGGCAGCCTTCCCTCTAGTCTCACACTGCTAAATCAGAGACGGCTAGCGCAGATAGCCCTCGTGTAGCTTTCCGCGAAATTCGAAAACAAACAAGCAAACAGTCTTAATCTGTATTTACCAGTTTCACACGAGAAATGAAGAATAGATATAGTATTAGAAATAGAGACTAATCAGAAGTCTGGATTTACTGTACTGAAAAAAATAAATAAAACTACAACTATTCTATACAAAATTAACTAAATCCTGTACAGATTTATCATTTCATCAGTTAAAAATAAGTTACAAAAATTACAAGAAAACTATGTTATAGTTCCCATTGATAAGGCTAAATATGACATTAAATATATCATTTGTGAAAATATTTATGTATTAATTATGATAAAAGAAATCAATAATACAGAAACATTTGTACTTGTTAACCAATTCAAAGATACAATAATTAATAACTTCATTAAAGCTTATAAAAACTTAATTCTGAACACAATTCTTATGTAGATTTACGTTTCGTTATGCTATTCTCAAACTGCATAAATCTCCAATTAAATTTAGATTTATTTCTAATTAACTAAGAGCAACTATTAGACAATCGGCTATATTATTAAATAAATTACTCAGTATGTTACGTGATAAAATAACAAATGTGAGTGTTAATAATAAAAAACGTACTTTTCTGGATAATAGCAAATAATCATTCTATTTTGAAGTATCAAAAAAAGTGAACAAATAAATAATATTCAAACATTTGATTTTATCACATTGTACATCACAATACTATTAAAATATATATTCTTTGTTCTAAGCTCATTAATAAAACAATATTCATATCCTTTTATAGAACTGGAAAAAATATAGTTCCAAAAATCATAAAACATATATTAAGTTTCTGTATTTATACTAATTATATATTTTTCAATAAACAGGTTTTTTAAAAGTGATAGGAGTTTCAAAGAGAGCTAACTATTCTACTTGTATAACTAATTTGTATCTTTACTGTTATGAAAGTATATTTATTGAAAATACACAAATCTAGATATTTTTACTTTAACTTATAGATATATAGATGATCTAATAGTATAAATAATCCTGAAATAAATAATGTTATTATTACTATTTATCAATATCTTCAATATCTAATACAGAAATACATTATTTAGATTTAGAAATTTAAATAATTGTTAAGGATATCAATGTAAATATTCTTGACAAGACGAAAAATTTTACCTTTCAATTTATGGTTTATCCTCCTTACATAGTAATGTATCACATCCATCTACTATAAACATCATAACTTCAGAGTTATTCAAATATGGTTTACCCTCCTTACCTAGTAATGTATCACATCCATCTACCGTGTTTCTCCGATAATAAGACCTACCCATAAAATAAGACCTAGTGTGATTTTTGGGGATAGTTTTAATATAAGCCCTACCCTTAAAATAAGCCCTAGTTAAGAGTGGCAGGAAGAGAAAAGAAATAAAAAAATTAATTTATTAATTAGTTTAATAGTTAGTTAATTAGTTTGTTTAAGTATTAATCAGTTAGTTTAATAGTTTAATAATAGTTTATTTTGATTACATTGAAAATAGAATGGTGAGAAATGAGTGTGGAAACTTTGTGAAGCCCGGGTTACAAGAGATTGTGACTTGGGTGACAAACTCATGGAACAAAATTACAGACAACTGTATTGCCAACGCGTTACGAGCAGGCTACTTGGATAAGAAATTCTTATTCCATGAAACCTCTATTGCTCAACATGAGAGAGTAGGTGCGAAAATTCTACAAGAAATTGAGTTAAGTGAAAACTCAGCAGGAATTTTAAAAACAGATGATTTGCAAGACATTCCAGAGTATGATGATATGATTGTTTTTGAATAAATTCCTGTTAATGAGTTTCTGAATGTTTTTCGTAATTTCTATTTATTTAGAGGTCTTATAATTTTTACTTTGTAACTTCATTTTTTTAATATATCAAAATAAGACATCCCCCGAAAATAAGCCCTAGTGTCATATTTTGGAGTGAAAATTAATATAAGCCCTGTCTTATTTTCGGAGAAACACGGTACTATAAACATCATAACTTCAGAGTTATTCAAATATGGTTTACCCTCCTTACATAGTAATGTATCACATCCATCTACTACAAACATCATAACTTCAGAGTTATTCAAATATGGTTTACCCTCCTTACATAGTAATGTATCATATTCATCTACTATAAACATTATCACTTCACAGTTATTCAGATATTGTAAAATTTATAATAATTTACAATATTTTATCAATAATGTTGAAATACTGATACAAAAATTAATAGTTAATGGATTTAATAAAGAAATTTTAGATAAAATTGTTAAATTATTCTGTAATAAATATAAAAATGTATTAAATAAATAAAAATTATAGAAATTTTACTTAAAATTTTAATAACTATTTTTAGTTAAGAATAAGGTTGTTTTACAACTTTGCACTACTTTACGCGGATGTACACCTTGCCACATATAAATGCGTGTCACAACAGATTTAATGAATGGATAATGTTTAGGAGCTATACTAGTTTGTTTGGAAAGCCGGATGAGATGCTTCATGCTAGAGTAGTTAGTTTTCTGTGCTGTCAATTATAAGCCCTTCTACCATACTGGGTGTTGGAATGTTAACGTCAAGAGGCATGTTTTTATTTTTCTCACCTCCAAATGGTAGTATCTTATTTCTTTATTTTCATTCTTTACTTGGGAGAGTACCCACAACTGTCTGCAGACAGTAAAGGGCGATTATAATTATAGATGTGGGATGCTGTGGGCTAAGCACCCACATCACGCTCTCTTAATTTCTAATTCTATATCTATTGCTATTCTTTATTTCTCATGTGAGTCTGGCGAATGAAAGTTAAGACTGATAGATATTGTATCCCCACCACTATCTTAGTCCTACTTTAATAATCACCTCCAAAACCTAGGGTACATTTTATAATCCCACATTGTAGCTTGTACTCTGGGGTCTTTTCGGTTGATGCAGCGCTATGTGTTTAATTCTTTTTGGCTTCGGCTTTGTTTTGAGTTAAAATAATAAATTACACAAACACACACACACCATAATATCACTTATAGTAAATCAGATGTTCATTTCATCTTTGTCTCCAGATAGTTCCAGACTTTCATCTGCTAATTGATTACGTCACGTAGTTGAGTTTTGAAAGATAATTTCGTATTGAACAAACTATAGTTTAGGGCAATAGTTCCCAAACTGTTCGCCGCGGGATATTTCAAATTTCCGTAAGAAACTTACGATACTGATATCTGTCAGACACCGAGCAAACTACTAGGGGAAGGTAGTTCACATTTTTAACATTAGATCGCTCCACATTCCTCTCGATGACGTTCTCAAATGTTTGAGAGATGTTTTTTGTTTACTTGTACTTTCGGCTACGTCAGTAACTTCTCCAACTTTGTCGTTTCTTAAATTTTGTATATCAATACCTGTCGACTCTCGGGGCCTGTTACTGATCAAAATAACTGAAGGTGTTGTGATCAAATGTCTAGTTAAGTGAATTATTTTGTTAACTTTTTAATTCTTGTGCATAAAAATGGAAAGATTTTTGAACATTAATAACAAGTGTGGGAGTGAAGGAAATGATGGTGAACCACAAACCAGTGGCAAAGTTGTGATGAAACGGAAATATTGGAAACGGATAGTAACAAGGATGCTCATTTGATTTGCTACACACGGTTCGTGGATGGTGACAAAACTGTGAAAGATCTTCCCTTTGGTGAAAGTATCACTGCAGGTTCAAAGACTCAAGACTTGTTTGAGATCCTTGACATTTTTATGTGTGAAACAACTTAGACTGGAATAAGTGCGTTGGTGTCTGTACCGATGGTGGTCGCTCTATGTCCAGCTGTTATGACCTGCAGGAGGTCATACGAAGCACCGCTCTTGATATACAATGGACCCATTGCATAATCCACAGGGAAGCCCTTGCGTTAAAGCACCCGAGTCGTCCACTGAACCTGGTCATGGAAAGTGTTGAAAACTTGGTCGCAGAAGGCGAGGTTTTAAAAAACTGTGCGAGAATATGTGATCTGAGCACACATATTTGTTGAACTACTGTAGCTCGCGATGGCTCTCCCGTGGGAATGTACTGTTCCTGTGTTCGAATTACGACAGGAACTCTTATCTAGAAGAACAAGGTGTAAAAACTTCCTGGATACTGAGGTTTTGTCAAACTTATCGTACCTGTGTGATCTCCTCGAAAAACTGAATGTGTTGAACCTCTCTCTGCAACACGCACATTCTGAAACTTGCAAAGAAGGTTTCAACCTTCAGAGAAAGTTACTACTATATAGAAGAAAAATGAATGAAAACTGTGACTGTTACAACAGTTTGTTACATCCAATGAAGTTGATTTTACCCACGAACTAAAATCTTTCTTTGAGGAGCACTTATCACAGCTCAGTAACTCGTTTTAAAATTACTTTCTAGAAGACATGAAGAAGTTTGCATGGATCCAAGACCCATTCAAGGCTTAGGCCCCATATAAATTTTTCTCTGCAGAAGAATAAAACCTTATTGAGCTGTCTTCTGACAAGACTTTAAAAAACAAATTGGCAACATGGAACTGACTGAGCTTTGGACGTCGGTAAACGATGACTACCCGCTGCTAAATGCTAAAGCTCACCGAATCCTAATTCCATTGGCGACGTCATATCTCTGCGAAGCTGGGATTTTGACGGTTCCTGTTATAAAAAGCAAGTAACGCGCGAAAATCAATGTGGAACAGGACATGAGGTGGCGCTGTTCAATCAGATTCCGAAGTTTGAGAAGTGCCCAACAGGAGCACACATCCCATTAGTAGTGTAGTGCCCAACAGAAGCACACATCCCATTAGTAGTGTAGTGCCCAACAGGAGCACACATCCCATTAGTAGTGTAGTGCCCAACAGAAGCACACATCCCATTAGTAGTGTAGTGCCCAACAGGAGCACACATCCCATTAGTAGTGTAGTGCCCAACAGGAGCACACATCCCATTAGTGGTGCAGTGCCAAACAGGAGCACACATCCCATTAGTGGTGCAGTGCCCAACAGGAGCACACATCCCATTAGTGGTGCAGTGCCCAACAGGAGCACACATCCCATTAGTGGTGCAGTGCCCAACAGGAGCACACATCCCATTAGTGGTGCAGTGCCCAACAGGAGCACACATCCCATTAGTGGTGAAGTGCTCAAGAGGAGCACACATCCCATTAGTAATTGTGTTTATTTAAAAATGAAATAAAAATATTGTTTTCACTTTGAATTTACGTGTGTTTATTCTTTCAAACGACTACTAAGTTGTTAGGATATAAATACTTAAGCTATTTGGACCTAACTACTTAATAAACGGAACTGTTAGGTTTTTTTTTCGTCTAGGGGCGCTGTTAAAACATTGCTGAGACCGAGAAAATTTGGGATACGCTGGTTCAGGGTTACATAGCTGTGCCTATACAAGAATAATCCTCAGGCGAAATGAAGGTTTAAAAGGTCAAAGCTCGTCATCATTGTTTGTGGTTTAGAAGCTACGCTTGTAAATGTCACAAGAGTACTACATCAATGAAAGCTGGTTGTGGTCAAATGGATCAAGTTCACTTGATCATTGGAAGAAGTGACTGACTAGTGTGTTGAATCTAAGTGACTAACTACTGTGTTGAATCTAAGTGACTAACTACTGTGTTGAATCTAAGTGACTGACTAGTGTGTTGAATCTAAGTGACTGACTAGTGTGTTGAATCTAAGTGACTGACTACTGCGTTGAATCTAAGTGACTGACTGCTGCGTTGAATCTAAGTGACTGACTGCTGCGTTGAATCTAAGTGACTGACTGCTGCGTTGAATCTAAGTGACTGACTACTGTGTTGAATCTAAGTGACTGACTGCTGTGTTGAATCCAATTCACTAACAAAAAGCCCATTTTCTTCCAAGAACAATTCAGATGTTGAAATACAAGTTTACTCATAAAAGACTTCACATGATTAAAGAGACTGGCTCAAAGAGGCGGTTACTACTGACAGTTAGCATCCTCAAAGAAAGTTCTAGATGTTTATATTTCACAAAACTCATTCAAAACGTACTTCGGGGGCTCGATATTATTTGGATCCCCTGCATATGACTGGCTTAAAGGATCCCGTCAGAATATTGTACCATGTCAATGGATGCTATTGAAGTTTAATACTTGTTTATTTTTTGAATTTCGCACAAAGCTACTCGAGGGCTATCTGTGCTAGCCGTCCCTAATTTAGCAAAGTGAGACTAGAGGGAAGGCAACTAGTCATCACCACCCACCGCCAACTCTTAGACTACTCTTTTACCAACGAGTAGTGGGATTGACCGTCACATTATAACGCCCCCACTGCTGAAAGGGCGAGCATGTTTGGTGCAACGGGGATGCGAACCCGCGACCCTCAGATTACGAGTCGCACGCCTTAACACGCTTGGTCATGCCGGGCCATAGAAATAATAATATTGGTAGCGCAATAAGAAATAATAGTAACGTAACAGACAAGTCATCATACTAAAATGAAATTCATGTTCACTTGTTTCAACTATCATAATATTAATTCCTTCTCGTAAAGTTTCCCTTAACTATCACACTAATCTTTCAAACTGTCTTGTACCGGTGAATTTGTGTGTTAACAATGTCAATATGTGTATAAAAGTAGGGATGAGGTTTCTCGTATAAATATTATTGCGCGTATAAAAGTAGTGCTGATTTTTCTTGTATTATTAAAATATTTTTATACATTTTAAATAATATTGGTGGTTGTGTGTTTTATTTTAATAAATTTATTAAATATGTGTTTCTTAAATCCATTAAATATTTTGCATATAAAGCAATTCTTCCTTCTGTCTTTACTACTATGTCCTTGTTAAATAACCTGTACACACGTATTTCAGATACCACTCGGTGTGAATTCCTGTCCGTGGTGAGTAGGTTATGTTCTTTTAGTTTACATTCCATGAGATCTAAACATCTACCCACATGTTTACCTTGCGTGGCGACCTCTGAATGGGACGAGAGGATTCTGGTGGTTGAAGGGTCCAACATTAACACACCACTTTGGTCTTGAATTACTGTGGATGGGCGACTTTGGGTGGGCCCTAAAGGTCAATTGGCTGGTCCATTTGGGCTAGGGTCAACCAAGTACCAGTGTTAGGTGTTCTCAGTGGTTGTTGTGGACATTGTATCTTATGCTGGTGTTTGGGTATAATGCTCACAAAACCATGGCGTTGTTACAATGTTCCACTGTAGTGCGTCCCCTCTTGGGGCTCCATGTTGGGTGGGGTCAACCAAGTACCAGTGTTAGGTGTTCTCAGTGGTTGTTGTGGACATTGTATCTTATGCTGGTGTTTGGGTATAGTGCTCACAAAACCATGGCGTTGTTGCAATGTCCTTGTTTGGCACTGTAGTGTCCCCTGGTGGGGCTCCATGTTGGGTGGGTCAACCAAGTACCAGTGTTAGGTGTTCTCAGTGGTTGTTGTGGACATTGTATCTTATGCTGGTGTTTGGGTATAGTGCTCACAAAACCATGGCGTTGTTGCAATGTCCCACTGTAGCGCGTCCCCTCGTAGGGCTCCATGTTGGGTGGGGTCAACCAAGTACCAGTGTTAGGTGTTCTCAGTGGTTGTTGTGGACATTGTATCTTATGCTGGTGTTTGGGTATAGTGCTCACAAAACCATGGCGTTGTTGCAATGTCCCACTGTAGTGCGTTCCCTCGTGGGGCTCCATGTTGGGTGGGGTCAACCAAGTACCAGTGTTAGGTGTTCTCAGTGGTTGTTGTGGACATTGTATCTTATGCTGGTGTTTGGGTATAGTGCTCACAAAGCCATGGCGTTGTTGCAATGTCCCACTGTAGTGCATCCCCTCGTGGGGCTTCATGTTGGGTGGGGTCACCGAAACTTTTTCTTTATCATGAATCCCACAAATAAAAACTTAAATAAAATATTGAAAACTCAGTCCGTAGGTAAACGACCACGTCTTGAATATTCTGAGCAGTAATCCTCACCATCTATACCACCTGTTTTACTTCAATTTCTTACATTGTATTCTCTTTCAGACAAACCTTTAGGGCAAATGTTTCCCGTTTTTATTCAGAAGGAACTAGAATGACTTGCCGTCTCTCCTAAGTCAGTCAAAAAGCTACGTCCTGATGACATATTGGTGGAAACATTAACTCCTAACACAGTAAACTCCTCTTGCATTTAAAGGCAATTGGGGATATACCTATTGAGGTTACACCTTACATCTTACTCTAAGTTCATCACGAGGAGGTATTGTTGAGAGGGATTTGAAGAACATCCCAGAGTCGGAGATCCTCGCTAGTTTCTCTACCCAAGGAGTTTCTGCAGTAAGACTTGTATTCACTAACAAAAATGGAATTATGATGCCGACCAATGTCATTATTTCAATATTTACATCACCACATCCACCTGCCATCATCAAGGCAAATTATCTTAATTGCTAGATACGGCCATATATCCCAAACCCTCTCAGATGTTTTGAATGTCAGCGATTTGGTCACTCGAACACATCATGTTGTGGTTCCTTGACGTGTGCTCGTTGCGGTGGCAAAGACCATGATATGCATCAGTATGAAGCAAACCCTCACTGCGTTAATTGCAACATTTCACATCCGTCCTACTTTCGTTCTTGCCCTAAGTGGTCGGAAGAAAAAGAGATGCAGCGTTTGTAAACGATCCAAAACATTACCTATCCTGAGGCTCGAATGTTGCTGTCCACCACCTCATCTCAGACGCATGCTGCTGCACTTTGTTTTACTACTACAGTGAGAGTGCAGACAGATCTCTCTGTGCCTCCAAAAGAATCGTTCTCAAACCATATGAAAAGTATTTTAACCTCCATGGTTAAGAAAGTTGATGAATCAACTTCAACACCTATATTTGTCTCTTATATACATTCCACCAAATCCCAAGATCCACATCCTTTGATTCCAGGTTCAGGTATTTCTTCGTATACATCTTCCTCTCTCACCCCAAGATGCAAAACAATCATTTGTTCACGTCCTTAGTCACTGGAATCCTCTTCCAACAATACAGACCTGCACTTTTAACCCAGGGTAGGATACGTGGAGGTCGACAGACCTCCCTCAAATAAAGACAAAAATGTGGTTGAAAACAGAAGGTTTACGTTCTAATCTGGATGACATTAAAACACTGATTGCTTCCTACCATTCTGTATGTCTTTCCTTACAGGAAACATTCCTGAAACCTGCCAATACAGTCACCTTTCGGCAGTTTTCTTTGTACGGAAATGACAAGTTGTGTGATGCATGAGTGCATAAAGGGGTGGCACTGTTGGTTGATCAGCATGTGCCCACCCTGTCTTTGCCACTTGACACACCCTTGAAGGTCGTCGCCATCCTTGTTTCCTTGGGTGTACCATCACTGTTGTTCTCTTTACCTGTCTCCTGGAGAGACATATGATCAATCAGACCTGGATGATCTCGTTGAACAGTTGCCCTTTTTAATCCTGGGGAACTTTAACCAACATAATCCTCTCGTGTTAGTCGTCGACCATGAGGTATACTGAGCGTCAGCTACAGACCGCCCTCAATCGTTTACTGAAGTGGACCACAGCAAACGGTTATAACTTCTCTCCCGAAAACCATTTGCATGCACTTTTGCCGCAACGGGGTATTCACCCCGATCCTGAACTCCGTGTCGGTAAAGTTGTGCTATCCATTGTCCCTAAGAGAAAGTACTTGGGGCTCATCTTTGACCATAAGCTGACCTATATACCACACATCAAGCAGCTAAGAGTCAAGTGTACAAGAGCACTGAACATCCTCCGTGCCCTCTCTTCCACCACTTGGGGAGTGGATCAGTATTCTATGTTAAAGATATATCGTGCTCTCATTCGATCAAAACTAGAGTATGGGTCACTGGTCTATGTCTTTGCCAGGATCTCTGCCTTGAAGATGCTGGACTCCATTCATTATCAAGGACTTCGGCTCTTCACCGGAGCGTTTTGCACTTCTCCAGTTCAGAGCTTATACGTAAAGTCTCATGAACCTTATTTGCACCTCTGCCGTTTGCAACTGTCTTCATTGTATTCTTCGAAACTTCAATTATTCCACAGCATCCCCCCCTGGGGTTATTTTCCTTCCTTGGTGAGCCATGTTTTTTTTCTGAATAGACATTCTGCTATTGTTCCTTTTGACCTTTATATCCCGGTGCAACTAGATGAATTGGGTCTGTCTTTGGATAACATTGCTGTATCCACTGGTCAGCCCATCCCACATTGGGTTCTTACAGTCTTCAAATGTGACCTATCTTTAAGTCATCTGAGAAAAGCAGATACTCCTGATTGGAAATACTGTCTATTATTTCCTGAACATCTTTCGAACCATCCTTCCATTCCTACTTACACAGATGGTTCAAAATCAGATGACTGTGTGGGCTCTGCCATGGTTTGTTGTGGTCCAGTGGTTGCATACAGAATCCTCTCTACAGTTTCTGTGTTCACTGCTGAACTGTATGCCATTTTTCTTGCCCTGGATCACATAGAAGCTAAGCAGTACTCAAATTGCATGTACTGACTGGCTTATTTCTCTACTGGCCCTAGAATTGCTTCATATTAGCACGCTGTTCTCGCCGATATTCAAAACAGACTGGCCCATCTCTCTTTAACATCTACTTTATCTAGTTCTTATGGATACCAGTCCACGTTGGTGTTCGCGGTAACGGACTCGCCGACACAGTTGGCAATGGACTTGGACTGAGCGACGTGAAAACAAGCTTTTCCAAATAAAACCCTCTGTTGTACTTTGGCCGTCCTAGGAAGTTGTTCTAACTAGACTACGCATTGGTCATAGTTTTTTAACTTATCGTTTTATTTTACCTGGAACTGATGCACCAATGTAACACTCAGGTCATAATAAGCCACATTTTACTGTCTTGTCGTCGTTACGACTCTCAACGACTGCACCATTGTAAACATGGTCTATCCGTAACATTAGACAATGTTATTAGTGATGGTGACACTGTCCTTCATAGAAATGTTTTTAGTTTTTTAAAGGCCATTAATCTCTTTAACGCTATTTATGTTTTTAATTCAAAAATTCAACTTTCTTTTGTTTTACCTTAATTTACTTTTGTGAATTTTAGTAATTTTACTTTAATTTTAACTTTTTACCAGATGTTTATCACAGATAGCTTTGTTGCTTTGCACCATAAAACCCCAAACCAACTAAGTATGCACTTCAAATAAACTTCTGTCATCAAAATCATCTATGTTTAACCATAATTCAGTTATTCCCATTATATCTAATCCCTACCAGTGTTCTAAAGTTCCATTTTATATTTTATACTTCTAACAACAGTAGCAATTAAGCCCATACTTATAACTACCTCTGTACTAAAGGTTTCTCTCTCTTATTAATTTTCATTTAGTTTTCCTTGGCCCTCACCACCATATAGTTCTAGTTTAACACTTCCCAGATAGTTAAGTTAATAACCTTAGCAGACAAGTATATTTAAATATAAATCATCCACTCTAGAAAAGCTCCTTTCTTTCTGTGACCCGATCACACAAGTACATCCAGCTTATCTGTTCATCCTTATGTACTAACATAAGCCTAACATTTAGTCCTAGTGACCTACTTACCACTTAATCTCTATAGTTAATTCTGGATAGTAT
Source organism: Tachypleus tridentatus (assembly GCF_004210375.1). NCBI lineage: Eukaryota > Metazoa > Arthropoda > Merostomata > Xiphosura > Limulidae > Tachypleus > Tachypleus tridentatus. Next base: position 2,759,736 of record NC_134830.1, on the reverse strand, counting down.
TCCTGATTAAAATTAAGTTATAGTTTTTCATTTTAAATACCTTTATTAACCCTTTATATTTATTAATCAGTTTCTGTGACCTTCCTTTATCTACATCATTATCCCCAATATGCGCCACACAAACTGCATCTCTGTTAGCCCCCTTTGTTATACCTCCTGCTCTGTCAGTTATATCCACCTGTGTTCCTTGGTAACATAATATCAGTCTTTTTCTCACTATCTACATACTTTATTAGTGAATCCTTATCATCCATATCTGTCTCTGACCATCTTATTTTCCTTCCTCATCTGCAGCAACCAAGAGTTAACTTGTTGCTCAACAGAATGTGACCGTTATAACTAAATACACCAGTTTTTACTATATTAGTACTCTGTAACTACTTGTTAACTGACGTGTTCCTTACATGTAAAGGTTTAATATCCTCATGAAGTCCTGCTACAATTTCCAACAGTCTAAACTTTTCTATGTTGTCTCTGCTTCAATTATGATAGTCTCAAACATACAAATTGTGGATTTTCATAACTGGCTTCCTCAGATGTACACGACAGTTCCTAGTCCTAAAAAATAAAAACTACACCAGATAGTTAGTGTAATTAGAAATTATTAGTAATTCAATATCTATGGTACAACCACATTATTAAGATCTGGAAATTGAATAACTTTAATTATATTAATCTGATAAGTTGTGATAAAATCAGATTGTTTCACGATACAGTCTGTTATAACGGTAATTATAAATTCAAAACTCCTGTAACAAATAACAATATTTTACTGTTCGTGTCGAAATATTGATATGATAGTTAATATGTCTGATAAACGAACAGTAAGAATCAGTGAAATACTTTGCATCAAATTTATAAATACATAAATAGATAGGTATATTACATAAATATAAAAAATAAAAAATACATAAATAGATAGGTATGTTGCATAAATATAAAAATACGAACTAAACATACTACACTTAAGATTACTGATTAATATTTAAAATCTAATTTTATATAATATTATTTAAATAATAAATATCTTGCACTAATTTCTAACGTGTATTAACATCGTTAGCACGCATGTATGTGAACACTCTTATCAAACGTGAAACAGTCTAGTTACAGTAGATTCTGTGGGTGGTATACAGGTTCAGGTGACTGTGAGTTTAGTTTGATTCCTATATTGTGTTACTAGTATTATCCTATTAATATGAGTTCTCATTGTCATAGGGGGCGTTCTGAAATCAGTTCCAGGAGCTGATGTTTTCGTACTTTTTGTTTGTTTGTTTGTTAGGGCTATCCGCGCTAGCCATCCCTAATTTAGCATTGTAAGTCTAGAGGGAAGGCAGCTAGTCATCACCACCCACCACCAACTTTTGAGCTACTCTTTTACTAACGAATAGTGGGATTCACCGTCACATAATAATGCCCCCACGGCTGAAAGGACGAACATATTTGGTGCGATGAGGATTCGAACCCGTGACTCTCAGATTACGAATCGAACGCTTTAACCCACCTGGCCATGACAGGCCTTTCTTACTTAAAATTATCTCGTTTCTTTTACATTATTCGCAAGGAAATTGTCATCTTCCCATAACTGTAGGCAGTAAAAGTTGACACACCTGAGGAACGTTGTGGGCTTGTAGCACCCACACCTTTCTTTCTTATATATTTTTATTTACCTTTTTATATTCGAGGTTTAACAAACGGAACTTGAGAGTGATAGATGTATCCCGAGTTCTAATTTTGGAGTCCTATTCATAAGTCAGTGCACATCTTACGTTCTACAGAGACACGAAACCTTATAAACTGAGCTCTTCAGTAAGCGTTAGGGTTATGGCGTATCATATCTTTTGATAAACTGATTTTTTAACCTAGGTATTTTGCTAACATCCTGAATAACCTATGTAATAGCAATGGTGACTTTGTTTAGGCTTGTCTTGAATAATTAGGATAAACAAAACTGCGGTTCGCAACCGAGGGTCCAGCCTGTCAAAGAATAGATCGGGTCTTTACGTCACATTTTCATTTTTTTTTTTCTATGAGAAAGGAAAATCTTATTATGTAACCTTGTGACTTACCACTGAGCCATTGAAGGGGCCGTCATATAACACAGATTAACTTACCACTGAGCTATTGGCGGGGCCGTCATATAACACAGATTGTATTATATTTAAGGTACTTTACTCGTAACCTGGCATATTTTTGGTTGAGTTTTGTTTTAACTAATATAAAAAATTAATTTAAGGTAACAATTATTTTTGACTGTTTTAAAGATATTTCCAAATTAAACGAATGTCTGTTTTGTCTCTCAGCAGCTTAGCTCTGACTCTGCAGGGTTAAGTTGCTAAACATTTGGTTTGGTTTTTGGAATTTCGCACAAAGCTACTCGAGGGCTATCTGTGCTAGCCGTCCCTAATTTAGCAGTGTAAGACTAGAGGGAAGGCAGCTAGTCATCACCACCCACCGCCAACTCTTGGGCTACTCTTTTACCAACGAATAGTGGGATTGACCGTCACTTTATAACGCCCCACGGCTGGGAGGGCGAGCATGTTTATGCGACTCGGCGCGAACCCGCGACCCTCAGATTACGAAGCGCACGCCTTAACGCGCTAGGCCATGCCAGGCCATAAACATTTGGCTTTCCTACCAGTGGCAAGTAGGGATACACACAACCCCTTGTAATTGAGAACAACCAAATCAAAACCGATGTTGCTAATTTCGACGGTCATTATATTCAAATAATATTTTAGATGAAGTAATAAAGTTACGAAATAATTTAATAGTATAAAAATCTGATGTGTATTATGGGTACAATAAAACCTCTTTTTACAACGATGTTGATATTTATTAAATAGTTCAATTTTCATTTTATAGTTGTCGTTATAAACACATAGGGGATGTTTGAATTTGATCCAAGTATCAGGCCATGGTTAGGCAGATGGTTGTAGCACTGTTTCTACACAGTAAAACATATTTACGTTCGTGGACTGGTAATAAGACCCGCTATAGTTAGTGTATTTGTTACTCATACATTGATACCCCGAACGTTATCGGAAAGTAAAACTTTTAATTTTTCAAGTTTATTAAACTCAATGTCGTATGTTAACTTCTAGAAAGTGGACTCTAGCATGAGGTCCTAATAATAAATAAACGTTAAAACCTAGTTCCAATGGATCCTACTTTTATTAGAGTAAATTTCCAACACCCGGAAATAAACGTGAAGCGAAAATAATACTCTCGAACGCAGGGGGGGAAGGTCACATCATTTTCATTTATTTCGGGTACGAACAAAGTTAACTTTTATTAAAATGTATTATTTTCTCAGGGTATTCTGTAAGTGTTGATACGTTATTAGATGTGGGATCTCTTACGATGTAAAATAAATTGTTTGAATCTACTTTGCCAACTGGACAATTATATTAAAGTAACGTGAGAAGAAATGCGATAACATATTTTTTCATACACTAATACAACAGTAAATGTTTCCAAAATGATTATTTGTGTTTGTATGATATCCTAAGTTACTTATTTCACAAGAACATATTACAAAGTAACACCTAAAACACAATTACTAAATTTTTACGTATTTAACACATAACGGATGTTATGTTATTTTGAATAGTAAACCTGTGTTTATGATGAACATGTTTCTGACTTGTGCAATAGCGGATGTACTTTCTGTTTGTCATCAAGCAAATTCATTATGTTTCGTTAGAATAATAGAGCTAGGGGCGGGAGAATGAATTGTTTTTAAAATTTTCTATCCTTTCCGTTTTCTGATATGATTACAAATATCTTCATTTTGTGTTTTGTTACAAAAGTATAGTTTTTGGCTTAAATCAAAGTATTAGAAAGTATTTAAATAACGAATTAGTTTCTAGCGTGTTTCCATATGGGTGTGGAAGAAACTTAGATATGACACCGTCTCCTACACTGTAACGCCCCCATGATACGTGTACACGTGTAACTTACAACGAGGCCTATTCTTTCTTCTTTTTGTTCACGGGAGGAGGCGCTGAAGGAATAATTATTCGCAGGCCTAAAGTTGAACGTAGTCGTAGTGGAACTTGGCAGGTCGCCAGTTCTGTTTCTCACGTCACTAGCAGTAAAGTGAACGTCGTATTGTTTACTACCACTTTCTTGGTGTTTTGTACACTTTGTTATCGGCCGGTGTGTGATGCACGTGTCTGCAACATCATCACCGTGGCAACACGTATCACATACCCTAACATGCCTGTACAGTCTTTTTGTGATCTGACAACAATAACCAAACATTTCTGTAGACGTATCAGCAAGTTGAAAGTTGAGGTCTAAGCGACAGTAACCAGAACAGCTATTTCTGTATGGTATGTTTATTCCTACTAGATTTAGAGCATATCTTCCGGTATGTTATATTTAAACAAACCAAAAAAACTGTTGTTTTAATTTGATACATTCTCTTTCTGTCATGCTTGTAAACAGTTACTACCGGTAAACTGTTAAATGTTCAACCGCAAAACATTTAGTATAAATTGTGTAGGTGGGGCTGTAATAAAGTCTCAAATTAGTTATGCTTTCCCTGAAGTTTTCCGTGTAGCTGAATGTAGACTTGTATTTTATCGTATTTGCAAATAACTAAACCTATCATAACGTATTCTTCTTTCACTTCCTGTATTAATGTTTCTTGGGCTTACTGTAAAGGTAACATTTTGGAATAATATAATTAGGACTGGGTATAAATCAAGGGAAAGTTTTATACGGGGCTGTTAGAACTAAACCTTATAAATGTCAAATATAATTCAGTGTTTATTAAGTACAGTTTGTTTTTATCTGGGGACTGGCATGTCACAGTGAGAATAAGGTTCTGAAATAATTACTGTAACGGTTTGAATCGTAGGGTGCAATTATTTTTAATTATTCGTTAAAAAGAGTAACGTTCACTTAATGTTATCGAAACTTGTAAGTTGTAACTTAAGTTCTACAAATTAGCTTAATAAGTGAATATTCACCGTCAGGCCTAACTTGACACTATACACTAGTACAACTGACTTCCTATTCCGGTATTTCACGTGGATTGTCTGTCGCAAGCACAGTTTTGAAAACTCAACTGAGTTAAATTCAAATTTCAGTCATTTAAATATCTCGATAATTCAGATTCAACATTTATTTGTTAAAGCTGAATCGGTTATCTACTTTTGTCTAACTCACTGTTTGTATCACGTCAGTCTTTTCCAAAGCTTTCGAGAAAAGCCACGCCTCCTCATCGGAAACACGATAGTATAGATTTAAAATATCGTACAAATGAGAGGTTTATTGGATGTTAACAAATATCTCATCGTAACTGCTTGTAGCAGCGTACACTTGTGTTAAACGTCGAATTTGATCTCCATATTAGGAACATACATTGAAGTTTTCCATTGGCTGTCAGTAGTTTTTCTTTAATTACGAATTGTTCGCTTGATACGTATGTTTATTTATTTGTTTAATTTTGAATTGTGCTCTGATATTTGTTTTAAACGAAAAAGTGAGATACCTATATAGTATTCACACATCTCACTGCGTCATTTATTCTTGTCCAGAGAATCGCTATACTATGACTGCTTAAAATAGAGAGGAAAGGGGTGTAGCGACAGTTAACATTGAAAAATGGGTGGAAAATAATATTAAGGTGTTTTATTAGCGGATGTAGTGTTGTATGAGTGGTAAAGTAGCTGGTAATATTGGCGTATGGCGTCTTGAGTTTTTCTTCGTGTATAATTTGTGAAACAGCTGGTATATTATGGCATATGAAATATCCTACTTCAGGTAGGCCTACTTGGTGGTGTTTGCCATGTCAAATGTTATATGCTCTCGCAGTTATTTTCACCTCGTCGATATAAATGTTACCGACGTCAAACAGTATATAAGACTATTGTTTTACTTGCAATGCTAAGCCTAACTCTAATTATAAGCAACATTACTATAAGCTATGTTAAAATAATTAAAATTTAACTAGGCAGTGTGTTGTATTTAAAGAGAAACTTGGGCGGTACTGTAACTGCGGACATCAGCAATCTCCTTGTTAACCTCGGACGGTAAAACAAGTTACTGAATGAACATGTTCAAATATTTGGTGTTGAAATGATATTTAGACAACGTGTGAAATGAACGTACTGCTTCACTATTAATATCTTCTGGTTGGGGTGGCTCTGACTCGAGTTTAACACTTCCATATTCGATATTAACTTCAGACCAGTGCATCTCAACCTCTCAGATACCACGAACCCCACCATTTCTCCCTCTAAACTGTCGTGGGTAACTAAAATCTTTACTGAGTAGGAATACATCTTGTCAGTTATTTTAAATCCCCGCATTGTGATGGGCCGTTGGTTGAGAAACTGGTTCAGAGGTTTAAACCCGTTTCCTTGTTTTGTTTTACGTGTGTAACTCGTTAGGGAACGTTATCCTTAGGGAAGTTTCAGCTGTTTTACCCACCACCTTCCGTTTCCTTAGTTTTACGTGTGTAACTCGTTAGGGAACGTTATCCTTAGGGAAGTTTCAGCTGTTTTACCCCACCACCTTCCGTTTCCTTGTTTTGTTTTACGTGTGTAACCGTTATCCTTAGGTTTCAGCTGTTTTACCCCACCACCTTCTTCTTCCTGGTCGAAGTTTTGGTAAAGACCAGTATCAGGTCTACTAAAAATGCCATATTTGAACCTAAATTTATACCGGCCTTTATGGTACACACCAATTAGTTTGTTCGTCAGCTGGCGGTGGCGTCACCAGTCGATCAAGAATAATTTTGTTGGTTCATTTTAAAATGGCTCACCGCCTTGGTAGTGGGGGTCATGTCCGTATTGTATGTCTTGAAGCTGAAGCACGTTGTCATGGAAGCATAGAAACTTTAGCCATCTTTGTTTACTGAGTTACTTACAGATGCCATCCGTATCACTTGTATTTCTAGTAGGACTGATGCTACTATAAAAACAAAAGTGGTTGATGGTTAACATGTGGATACACTCATTCCTACATATTTCTTTAACATAACGAGACATTGTTTGGTAGACGTTATCCGAGGCCGGATGAACTTCGGGGTTTTCCACCTATTTACATAGCAACTCTTTATTTATTTTCAAATACTGGTACGTTTTATTATTGGTACTTGTATAATTTGTTCTGGACATGCTCGTAGCAATTAAGTGATATATAATTTAAAAAAAGGAAGGAAATTCATACAAGACAACATACAAGCGTCAAAGTGTAACGCTATATATTTGTATATCTATGTTTTTAACTTTACAAAGACTGTTTGCACCAACATTGGAACTGGTTTGCTTATCACACTACTCTTCGAATAATACATTGTTTAAAGAAAAACTTTATCCTACATGTTTCTCCACATTCTAAAATGGTCAAATTAAAGAAGTGGGCGTGAGCAGCTAACGTGATTTTTTTAAATCACGTATTTTAAGCCTAGAAGTTTCTGATGCTTCGACAGATTTTGAGGTTTAAACCGTGACGTTTTAAATATCTAACTGCAAATTAATTTTTTTCTATACATTTCTACCTATCTGTTTAGCTGAGAATACAAACCCGTATTATAATGTAATTTTCTCTACATTTCCACTTATGTAGGTAGCTGAAAACATAAAATTCGTATTATAAATGTGTAGAGAGATTTGTAATAATAATGTATTATTTACTGTTGCTATAAATTAAATCAATTTTCATAAGTGTCTAAACTATGTTCATAAGTAAAATGTTGAGCGAAGTCAACTTTTTAAGATTTGTAAAGTAATTCAAGTAAAAGCAAGCTTATCGCATCCTGCAGAATTATATTATAAAAAATTTAATATAATTGTAATGTAAGTAATATTTTAATGTGATTAGAATAAAAGTCTAGTGTTTTTTATTAAGTTTCAAATTAATATTTGTAAGATATGTTTGTAATTTACTCAGCTAACCCTCTGGTACTTCTTTGTCATAAATTTAAGAGTATTTTTATATTATGTCGGAGAAACAGTTATATATATATATATATATATATTGTTCCTGATGTTAGAAGGATAGATAAGTTATTAGGGTTAGTGGTTAGTGTTAGGCTGTTGCTGGAAAGGTTTTAGTTCCCACTCGACACTTTCACCTATGGAGTGTTATAAGTGTGACAATCTTGCCATTTAATTGTACGCAATCACGTAGACGGTTGCTGCTGTTGATTTAACTTTGGTTAGCAGTTCTAAATTAGAAATGGCTATGCCTAATACTCTTTAAGATCTCTGAATTAGTTGATTTTGTGTGTACCGTTCAGGTTAAAAATACCAAAACTTTATTCCTTGGCATGGCATTGCCATGTGGTTAGGGTGCTCGACTCGTAATCTGAGGATGGCGGGTTTGAATCCCCGTCCCACCAAACAAGCATGAGGGCGTTATAATATACGGTCAATCCTACTATTCGTTGGTAAAAGAGTAGCCCAAGAATTGGCGGTGGTTGATGATGACTAGTTGCCTTTTCTCTAGTCTTCCATTGCTAAATTAGGGATGGCTAGCGCAGATAGCACTCGGGTAGCTTTGTGTGAAATTTATCTCGGTAACATTTAAAATAATGTTACATCCAAGGGACAGTGTAACAACAAATAAACTGTAACATCATGTGGAACACCAACTTTGTTTTACTGAGATGTGTGATTATACACGTTTTCATGAACGAAATTCGAAAACTATTCTTATTGTAGCGGAGCTGTACCACTGCCGGAGCCTTACTCCTATATTCTATTACGGAAGAAGCGTAAGCATGATTTGTTCTTGAATTGAGTATTTTCGTTAAAATCCACCCTTTAAATGTTGATGTGGTATCGTTAGTGAAAACATTACATTCTCTTTATGTTGGAGTTTAATTGTAATAATGAGGAAAAACTAAGTCTGTGAACACCGTTCAACTTGTTTATCTGTCGTTTGTTTTTATGTTATTCTGTTTTGTTGTTATAGTTTACGTTTTACCATGGTAAGTGTGATTACTGTCACTTATGAAATAATGACGTTGTGTAACAGACTGTCTGTGAATTCCAGAGTATGTAATGCATCAGTGACAGCTTGTATCATTTCTAATATAAGAAAGGTAAAGTGTTTAGAAGTAATATTAATTAGATGCATCAATTTTGTGTTTAAAAATCTCCTAACTAATAAAGAAAATTTATATTATGTGTAAGTTATTCTTTTAGCCTAATGTGATACTATAATACGTGTTTTTGTTGTAGTTGTCTTTTTTACATTTTAGCTAGTATTTTGTTTAAGCCTAATTTAGGGTACATTTATTTCACCAGTGTACTCTCCACGCAATACGCGTTTTATGTCGAAGTATATATAATTCTACTAAGTTAATAGACAATATTTTGTTCAGTCAGTTTTAAACTATATAGTTATCGTCTTAAATTTTGCACAGTGTTAAAAAATTATAGTTGAGAATGTTGATCACAGATAATTAAGTTTAAACAACATACACACCGTTTATAACTTACGGAAAAAAATCTTTAGTCAGCATTCAAAATACTGACATGGTCGATCTTTACATCAGGAAAATCGTGAAAATCTGAGAAATTAAAAACTCTCTATCATTGTTTGTGACCTGCAAGGAATCAGGTGTGTTTTTATCAAATGTAATACGGTGGAAAACTAAAAAGTTCACAGCTGTGTTTTGTAGCATTTTGTATAATTACTAAAAATGGGAAGTTTCATTATTTTTGTTTACTAATGTGTAGAAATGTCTTTGTAACAAATGTAGATTGGTTACAATATGTTTAACTAATTAACCAAACCCCCCCCCCCCAAATTGTTTTTTGTGAGCTCTGTATCCACCCCCACCCAAAGACTCAGTATGAGAAATTCTAACTTGTCTTTTGTATTTCAGTTTATAATTTTCACCATGATTGCTGTGAATGTGACCACACTGGAGCCCAAAATATACATTTGTTGACCTTTGACCCTATAAAATGCTTTAAAAAGGTCTAAAAACAAAAAACCGAAAGGTGTCTGGTTGTACTTTGATCAAGGTATAACCCTAACACATGTCAAGTCAGTCCGTCAATAAATGAATGAATTGGAATAGACTGAAAACTATTTGGGAAAGAAAATAAAAAACCAGTTTGTCTGCGGAGACATAATATTCACGGGGTGTTTGTTTTTGCATCATTAAAACATACTAAAATTATATCTAGATCCGTAATTTTGGACTAATTTTAAATGTATTTCGGTTTTGTTTTTCTGTACTATTATTTCTTTATGTGTCTTATATTAATTATGTAACTTAGTAAAATCGGATACAGTGTGACAAATTAGAAAGCCGGAGTTTTGGGACAATTGCAAATGTATTTCGAAATCTACAATATCAAAGGTTACCCTGGTTATAGGTTCAGTTGTTTGTCGGCCTGGCATAGACAGGTGGTTAAGGCGCTGGATTCTAAACCGAGAGACTGCGGGTTCTAATCTCCGTCTCATCAAACATGCTCGTCATTTCAGCCGTGGGGGCGTAATAACGTGACGGTGAATCCCACTATTCGTTGGTAAAAATAGTAGTCCAAAACCTGTTGGTGGTTGACTAGCTACCTTCCCTCTAGTCTATCACTGCTAAATTAAAAACGGCTACCGCAGATATTCCTCGTGTAGCTTTGTGTAAAATTCAAAAACAAAGCTGTTGTTTTTCTCGTGACTGGATATGGAAAGGACACGTCACAAAATGAAGTCATTAGTTATATTAGGAGCTGTTTTAATTGTATTTTTGCCACTTTAAAATGTTTGTTTTATCACGTTGGAACTTTGTAAACTAGTTAATGTCGGTGACAGACAAAAACCTGACTTAGTAACACATGATACACATGCACTTGTGTGACTCATTATTCGGTGTACTCGCGTAACTTTGTGTCATTCATTAAAAATTACATTTAATAAGAAACAGATGGTTTAAAATAATTGTTTTTATATTTAAGCCTAAAAACGATTAAATTTCCAAGTTGATTTACTTTTCCAACAAGTATGTATTTAGTACCATGTACAAGTGTGTATTTAGTACGAGTGAGAAATACATGTACAAGTGTGTATTTAGTAATGAGTGAGAAATACATGTACAAGTGTGTATTTAGTACGAGTGAGAAATGCATGTACAAGTGTGTATTTAGTACGAGTGAGAAATGCATGTAATTTTATGAAATGAAATTTCTTTTCACAGAATTTCAAACCGTTTCCCCAGTGTTTTAATTTTATCTTTGTCACATAGTGTAGAAGGGTAGGCCTTATGTCAACAGTTAACATACAACTTTCCTTAAACGTTCAGTTTTTCTGTGGTATGTCCAACATGAATTCTAAAACGTTTCGCTTGTATTTTTCATGTCTACTTTGTTGATGCGATAATCAGAAGTGGTATAATAATTTCATCTCGTTATTCAGTAAACCCGTTTGTCGATTGAACTGGAACACACGCTCGCCGTACCACCATCCCCGTGAAATATCTTTCATTGTGTATGTTCTAGACTTTTTGACAGTGGTACGTTATTCTTGGCAAAATTCTGTAATTAAATGGAAAATTGAAACGTTTACAGAGGGTTGTATGTTAGTGCAAAACAACCGGAATAAGACGTCTAACTAAGTTAGGCCTAGTCAACTCGTGAACTTGTGTTATTTGCGAAATTAAGGTACTATTTAGTGGTAGGAAGGATAGTTGTAGATAGTCACTGGTCGAGGATTCCTGATTGTTGTTCTTATAGACGTTAATAATTTAAACCAAGTGCTAGCTAGAGGTTAAAATCAATGGTACATTTATAAGTCAGGTTACACTTTTTAAATTAACACCGTGTTACTCTGAGACAGGTTTCATTGTGTAGATGGGTTTTGTTGTATGCGGTATTAGTGGTTCTGGCTTATTTCTAAATATCGCGAACCTGTCTGTGCTTCTGTGATGGGTCTGGGCCTGGCATGGCCTAGCGCGTAAGGCGTGCGACTCGTAATCCGAGGGTCGCGGGTTCGCGTCGCGCCAAACATGCTTGCCCTCCCAGTCGTGGGGGTGTATAATGTTAAGGTCAATCCCACTATTCGTTGGTAAAAGAGTAGCCCAAGAGTTGGCGGTGGGTGGTGATGACTAGCTGCCTTCCCTCTAGTCTTACACTGCTAAATTAGGGACGGCTAGCACAGATAGCCTTCGAGTAGCTTTGTGCGAAATTCCAAAACAAAAACAAACAAAACTATGATGGGTCTGTTACCTACACTCCATCAGTATCTTCTACAAACTTCTGTGTGTAACATCACCTACATCGTTCGTGCGTCGTCCTCAGCACGTGTATTTTGATTTATTTTGAACTTCTAATCTCTGATTTTTTTGGCATATTAGTGGTCTGTTTTTTGGTAGTCTGGAAGATCAGTTATCTCGCTCTTCCAACACGTCTATAGGATTAACTAATTAGACTCATCTGTTTCACTTCCATGAAATACTTTGTTTCCTAATAAGTATTGGATACTTGTAGCTTGTTTTCAATGTCGACCCGACCTCTTTACATCAGTTGTTATATAAAATTTCAGGCATTATACAACCTGATCTTCACCACAACGTTATAAAATGTAATTCACTCTGTTTAAAATCAAACCCGATTCTAAACTGAAAGCTAAATCTGTTCAGGTTACTGATTAGGGTGTCCAAGTGTTATGGCAGCTTTCCTTGTATTTCTGAAATAAACCACCATGTAGGGTATCGTTGTAAAAAAACATCTAACTTTTACTTGGATGATTGGAATAAGACACTATTAGATATCTGATAATTAGTACTTAACATCGTGGTTTATTGTTGTAAAGAAACATCTAACTTTTACTTGGATGATTGGAATAAGACACTATTAGATATCTGATAATTAGTACTTAACATCGTGGTTTATTGTTGTAAAGAAACATCTAACTTTTACTTGGATGATTGGAATAAGACACTATTAGATATCTGATAATTAGTACTTAACATCGTGGTTTATTGTTGTAAAGAAACATCTAACTTTTACTTGGATGATTGGAATAAGACACTATTAGATATCTGATAATTAGTACTTAACATCGTGGTTTATTGTTATCGTTTCTTTATTTACCTTTACAAGAGGTTGATGTTAGGAAAGCTTGTTGGGATGGTTGATAGGGTCGCAAGGTTGATGTTAGGAAAGCTTGTTGGGATGGTTGATAGGGTCGCAAGGTTGATGTTAGGATAGTTTGTTGGAATGGTTGATAGGGTCGCAAGGTTGATGTTAGGATAGCTTGTTGGAATGGTTGATAGGGTCGCAAGGTTGATGTTAGGATAGCTTGTTGGGATGGTTGATAGGTTGGGATCGCAAGGTTGATGTTAGGATAGCTTGTTGGGATGGTTGATAGGGTCGCAAGGTTGATGTTAGGATAGCTTGTTGGGATGGTTGATAGGGTCGCAAGGTTGATGTTAGGATAGCTTGTTGGGATGGTTGATAGCGTGACAAAACGTGACTTCCAACTTGTCACACGTACTTATTTCTGTAATCGACCTGTTTAGTTTCATGTGACTCGATATTCCGTATATCCTACACTACCACAAGCTGTGTGAAGTACAATTAGATAATAACACAGTACTACAAGCTGTGTCCCAAATCATACCACTATTTATAGTCTTAATGGTTGGTAGTTGATGTTTAAACTACATTAACCATGTCCCAAGGAATACCACCTCGCAATCGACTTGTCGGGCTTAAGTCAGGTCACTGGACATCTTTGAACTGTGAACCATAGTCTTTGTAACGGGACAGTTAATCCCACTTATTGTTAGTAAAATAACATCAAAGAGTTGACTAGTTGTCTTTTCGCTTCTCTATTACTTCTAAATTCGGGACGGTTCGTTTGTTTTTATAAAGATAAACGTAAAAACAACGCACGTACGTCCTGTGCTTGTCTACCACTGGTATCAAAACTTGTTTAAAACGTAGGTTGCAGATATACCGTTGTGCCTCTGTGGGTGAAGTCAGAACAAATACCCTTGAGTAGTTTTTGGTGTAATTCGACTAATAAAACACCCAGTTGTCTTTCTTCCTACAGACATGTTTCAATCAACTGTTAAATCACAATTTTCAGGATAATTCATTACTGACTACTTTGCTAAGTTCCACAGCCATTCTGAGACCCATTTTTACTTCAAGTGGGTTTCTCGTCGTCACGGATTGTTTAATTTGATTTTTCTATGAAGCTAGACTTTTTGTCGTAAGAATAAATCGGTGCTACTATTATTTATAACTGTTTTATATATATATTAGCTTTAACACTAGGGTAAGATTTAGATTTCTTACTCTAATCCACAGGGTAAAATCGTACCTAAAACACAATTCGAAAGTAATAATCGGTGAAAACCAGAAAATCCAGAGAAAAATATATATCTAAAAACGGTTAGTTTGGGTTGCACCTGACGATGACCGAAGAAGGTCGAAACGTTGTTCGTTCCTTTACATAAAAAAAAATGTTCTCAACCCAAACCAGCCGTTTTACGTATATACAATTCAAAAGTAAATGCAGAATATAAAGTCGTATTGATAATGTCAAATTCGCGACATTGGAACAAGCAAATATTATTGTTAAGTAACAGCTATTGTTTTATTGTTATTAATTTGTCTGACACTCAATTATCTGAAAGTAAATAATTAGTTCACTGGTGCACAACGACCAATTTTCATTGTGAAGCATTGTTTTACATACCAGAGCCATCTATTGGCTAAAACGAAACTAGCAACTCTATTTTAGAACATATTTTAGAATTAGTAGCTTGTGTTTTTAAGCGCAAAGCTACCCAAAGGCTATTTACTGTGTCCACTATGGGTATCGAATGTCGGACCTACGCTGTGCCATTGAAGGGTGATCGTTTTAGAATCCATAAATTATTTTGAGATATTAAGACTAAAACAAAAAATTAATTTAGAAAATAATTAGTTTCGGGTTTGTTGTAAGTGGAAGCTTTAAAGTAATGTTGTGTATCAAAATTGTAGACATTTGTTATACGTAATTGTCATCGAAGATTCTATTGGTTTACCTTTACTTGACGACATAAACAGTTCCTTGTGCGGACTTTATAACTTCCTCACAACTCTGTATTTTCACTATAAACATAAAATGTTGACTTCAGTAAATATTGGAAGACTGCTTGTCTCTTAAATATATCCGCCTCCAAGTAATGATTGTATTTCTATTCTATCCTAGTAAAGATATGAACACAATTGGGAACATTTCCTCTGCACAAAACGTACAGTTTCAGGAAACTTGAGATGATCGTATCGTGTATCGCATCAAAATGTGTACGTAGCCATTCAGATGAACGGTGTTCAAGCTGGATAGATGAAACACCTGGACAGAAGTACTGTTGTAACTAGTATAAACATTATATATTTACTTTCAATAAATTCTCACGTGTTAATGATGTTCCAGTTCATGTTTAAATTCTCATTTAATTAACATTGTGGTCATAAGATAAACGATATTTATAATAACATTCGTATTCCTGGTTTAGGCTTAAACAAGTAAAGTAATGAATAATTAAAATATGGACTATAACAAGCTATCTTTTAAAGTTTTTAATGACTAAATATTCTGAGTTGTGACTCTTTAATACAAGATAAAAAATTACAATATTTCAAGTAATCCACACAGAAAGCACACCAGTCTTATGTTAGTTACTAGATTCTGTAATAAACACACAGGTCTTATGTCAGTTACTAGATTCTGTGATAAACACACAGGTCTTATGTCACTTACTAGATTCTGTGATAAACACACAGGTCTTATGTCACTTACTAGATTCTGTGATAAACACACAGGTCTTATGTCACTTACTAGATTCTGTGATAAACACACAGGTCTTATGTCACTTACTAGATTCTGTGATAAACACACAGGTCTTATGTCACTTACTAGATTCTGTGATAAACACACAGGTCTTATGTCACTTACTAGATTCTGTGATAAACACACAGGTCTTATGTCACTTACTAGATTCTGTGATAAACACACAGATCTTATGTCACTTACTAGATTCTGTGATAAACACACAGGTCTTATGTCAGTTACTAGATTCTGTGATAAACACACAGGTCTTATGTCAGTTACTAGATTCTGTGATAAACACACAGGTCTTATGTCACTTACTAGATTCTGTGATAAACACACAGGTCTTATGTCACTTACTAGATTCTGTGATAAACACAGGTCTTATGTCACTTACTAGATTCTGTGATAAACACAGGTCTTATGTCACTTACTAGATTCTGTGATAAACACAGGTCTTATGTCACTTACTAGATTCTGTGATAAACACACAGGTCTTATGTCACTTACTAGATTCTGTGATAAACACACAGGTCTTATGTCACTTACTAGATTCTGTGATAAACACACAGGTCTTATGTCAGTTACTAGATTCTGTGATAAACACACAGGTCTTATGTCAGTTACTAGATTCTGTGATAAACACACAGGTCTTATGTCAGTTACTAGATTCTGTGATAAACACACAGGTCTTATGTCACTTACTAGATTCTGTGATAAACACACAGGTCTTATGTCACTTACTAGATTCTGTGATAAACACACAGGTCTTATGTCACTTACTAGATTCTGTGATAAACACACAGGTCTTATGTCACTTACTAGATTCTGTGATAAGCACACAGGTCTTATGTCACTTACTAGATTCTGTGATAAGCACACAGGTCTTATGTCACTTACTAGATTCTGTGATAAGCACACAGGTCTTATGTCACTTACTAGATTCTGTGATAAGCACACAGGTCTTATGTCACTTACTAGATTCTGTGATAAGCACACAGGTCTTATGTCACTTACTAGATTCTGTGATAAGCACACAGGTCTTATGTCACTTACTAGATTCTGTGATAAACACACAGGTCTTATGTCACTTACTAGATTCTGTGATAAACACACAGGTCTTATGTCACTTACTGGATTCTGTGATAAACACACAGGTCTTATGTCACTTACTGGATTCTGTGATAAACACACAGGTCTTATGTCACTTACTGGATTCTGTGATAAACACACAGGTCTTATGTCACTTACTGGATTCTGTGATAAACACACAGGTCTTATGTCACTTACTGGATTCTGTGATAAACACACAGGTCTTATGTCACTTACTGGATTCTGTGATAAACACACAGGTCTTATGTCACTTACTGGATTCTGTGATAAACACACAGGTCTTATGTCACTTACTGGATTCTGTGATAAACACACAGGTCTTATGTCACTTACTGGATTCTGTGATAAACACAGGTCTTATGTCACTTACTAGATTCTGTGATAAACACACAGGTCTTATGTCACTTACTGGATTCTGTGATAAACACACAGGTCTTATGTCACTTACTAGATTCTGTGATAAACACACAGGTCTTATGTCACTTACTAGATTCTGTGATAAACACACAGGTCTTATGTCACTTACTGGATTCTGTGATAAACACACAGGTCTTATGTCACTTACTAGATTCTGTGATAAACACACAGGTCTTATGTCACTTACTAGATTCTGTGATAAACACACAGGTCTTATGTCACTTACTAGATTCTGTGATAAACACACAGGTCTTATGTCACTTACTAGATTCTGTGATAAACACACAGGTCTTATGTCACTTACTAGATTCTGTGATAAACACACAGGTCTTATGTCACTTACTGGATTCTGTGATAAACACACAGGTCTTATGTCACTTACTGTGATAAACACACAGGTCTTATGTCACTTACTGATATAAACACACAGGTCTTATGTCACTTACTGGATTCTGTGATAAACACACAGGTCTTATGTCACTTACTGGATTCTGTGATAAACACACAGGTCTTATGTCACTTACTGGATTCTGTGATAAACACACAGGTCTTATGTCACTTACTGGATTCTGTGATAAACACACAGGTCTTATGTCACTTACTGGATTCTGTGATAAACACACAGGTCTTATGTCACTTACTGGATTCTGTGATAAACACACAGGTCTTATGTCACTTACTGGATTCTGTGATAAACACACAGGTCTTATGTCACTTACTGGATTCTGTGATAAACACACAGGTCTTATGTCACTTACTGGATTCTGTGATAAACACACAGGTCTTATGTCACTTACTGGATTCTGTGATAAACACACAGGTCTTATGTCACTTACTGGATTCTGTGATAAACACACAGGTCTTATGTCACTTACTGGATTCTGTGATAAACACACAGGTCTTATGTCACTTACTGGATTCTGTGATAAACACACAGGTCTTATGTCACTTACTGGATTCTGTGATAAACACACAGGTCTTATGTCACTTACTGGATTCTGTGATAAACACACAGGTCTTATGTCACTTACTGGATTCTGTGATAAAACACAGGTCTTATGTCACTTACTGGATTCTGTGATAAACACAATGTTTATATGCTTGCTCAAACCAGATGTGTATTATCTCGAAACGACAATATTTTCCATTTTATCTTGTTTTTTTAAAGTTGTACGATGGCACTGCTAAGTCATGGTGCTAGAAACTATAAAATAACGTATTATAAACGGAAACCACGTTTGTTTCGTCGCATGTATGGAGTTATTACTCTATGTGATATGGTCCTCATTCCTATAAGGTAACGTATTATAAACGGAAACCACGTTTGTTTCGTCGCATGTATGGAGTTATTACTCTATGTGATATGGTCCTCATTCCTATGATTTTCAATAAATATTTCTTGTACGTATTTCTTCGTAATTCATAAAACAACTAATAAGTGTTGTTTGAAACTCTGTAGTTTTCCTGGATTGTTGCCAAGGGGTTTGTACTATAAGAAATATGTGAATATTGTTCCTGTTGTCATGACAATTAAACAACAAACAAATAAATTATTTGTTAAACTCGTTTGGTGACGGTACTTAAGTTGATCAAATAAAAAGCTTAACTCAAATTTATTGTTCAATGATCCAAATTCAGATACGAAAGAATTCGAACCTGGAGCTCTAAATTAGGTACAACTCTTAAACTGTGTGTCTTAACTTTCACTGCTTCGTTCATTAAAGTATTTCTACGGTTTCATATATCTTACTAAATGTATTTATCATGAAAGTTTAAGTTGTCCAGTCCTGGGAACACATTAAACTCAATACATTAATACACGTCACACGGTTTTCTAAGTGTAACTTAGGATATTAGAATATTTAAAAAAATTACAACAAAGTGGCATCACTGTTATGTCATTGTTATAATAGTTGAATAACGCCGGTGTTAATAAGAACACTGTTGTGACGGTTCAATAGGTGCCCTGTCCATAACGAACACTGTGGTGACGTTCCAATAGGTACCGTGTTAATAATAATACGTATTCTTTCTACCGAGGTGATTTGGTTGCTTTGTAATATTGTGTCTAACAAACATTTCCCTTTTGTGGGTCAGTCGAACTAGAGGTCTTATGAGCTGAGGCTTCGATATATGAATGGGGCGCTTTGAGGTGAAACATTTGTTAGAACAACAGTTAGTGAAGGTATCGTTAGGTGGTGAAGTATAGGAAAGTGAGCTGTTTGTTGGTATGAATAGTCTTGTACTGTATTTCGTAGTGTCTAATTTAGTGTCTAAGTACAGGAAAGTGAGCTGTTTGTTGGTATGAATAGTCTTGTACTGTATTTCATAGTGTCTAATTTAGTGTCTAAGTACAGGAAAGTGAGCTGTGTTGGTATGAATAGTCTTGTACTGTATTTCATAGTGTCTAATTTAGTGTCTAAGCACAGGAAAGTGAGCTGTTTGTTGGTATGAATAGTCTTGTACTGTATTTCGTAGTGTCTAATTTAGTGTCTAAGCACAGGAAAGTGAGCTGTTTGTTGGTATGAATAGTCTTGTACTGTATTTCGTAGTGTCTAATTTAGTGTCTAAGTACAGGAAAGTGAGCTGTGTTGGTATGAATAGTCTTGTACTGTATTTCGTAGTGTCTAATTTAGTGTCTAAGTATAGGAAAGTGAGCTGTTTGTTGGTATGAATAGTCTTGTACTGTATTTCGTAGTGTCTAATTTAGTGTCTAAGTACAGGAAAGTGAGCTGTGTTGGTATGAATAGTCTTGTACTGTATTTCGTAGTGTCTAATTTAGTGTCTAAGTATAGGAAAGTGAGCTGTTTGTTGGTATGAATAGTCTTGTACTGTATTTCGTAGTGTCTAATTTAGTGTCTAAGCACAGGAAAGTGAGCTGTGTTGGTATGAATAGTCTTGTACTGTATTTCATAGTGTCTAATTTAGTGTCTAAGCATAGGAAAGTGAGCTGTTTGTTGGTATGAATAGTCTTGTACTGTATTTCGTAGTGTCTAATTTAGTGTCTAAGTACAGGAAAGTGAGCTGTGTTGGTATGAATAGTCTTGTACTGTATTTCATAGTGTCTAATTTAGTGTCTAAGTACAGGAAAGTGAGCTGTTTGTTGGTATGAATAGTCTTGTACTGTATTTCATAGTGTCTAATTTAGTGTCTAAGTATAGGAAAGTGAGCTGTTTGTTGGTATGAATAGTCTTGTACTGTATTTCATAGTGTCTAATTTAGTGTCTAAGTACAGGAAAGTGAGCTGTGTTGGTATGAATAGTCTTGTACTGTATTTCATAGTGTCTAATTTAGTGTCTAAGCACAGGAAAGTGAGCTGTGTTGGTATGAATAGTCTTGTACTGTATTTCGTAGTGTCTAATTTAGTGTCTAAGTATAGGAAAGTGAGCTGTTTGTTGGTATGAATAGTCTTGTACTGTATTTCGTAGTGTCTAATTTAGTGTCTAAGTACAGGAAAGTGAGCTGTGTTGGTATGAATAGTCTTGTACTGTATTTCGTAGTGTCTAATTTAGTGTCTAAGTATAGGAAAGTGAGCTGTTTGTTGGTATGAATAGTCTTGTACTGTATTTCGTAGTGTCTAATTTAGTGTCTAAGTACAGGAAAGTGAGCTGTTTGTTGGTATGAATAGTCTTGTACTGTATTTCGTAGTGTCTAATTTAGTGTCTAAGTACAGGAAAGTGAGCTGTGTTGGTATGAATAGTCTTGTACTGTATTTCGTAGTGTCTAATTTAGTGTCTAAGTATAGGAAAGTGAGCTGTTTGTTGGTATGAATAGTCTTGTACTGTATTTCGTAGTGTCTAATTTAGTGTCTAAGTATAGGAAAGTGAGCTGTTTGTTGGTATGAATAGTCTTGTACTGTATTTCGTAGTGTCTAATTTAGTGTCTAAGTATAGGAAAGTGAGCTGTTTGTTGGTATGAATAGTCTTGTACTGTATTTCGTAGTGTCTAATTTAGTGTCTAAGTATAGGAAAGTGAGCTGTTTGTTGGTATGAATAGTCTTGTACTGTATTTCGTAGTGTCTAATTTAGTGTCTAAGTATAGGAAAGTGAACTGTTTGTTAGTATGAATGGTCTTGTACTGTATTTCGTAGTGTCTAATTTAGTGTCTAAGTATAGGAAAGTGAGCTGTTTGTTGGTATGAATAGTCTTGTACTGTATTTCGTAGTGTCTAATTTAGTGTCTAAGTATAGGAAAGTGAGCTGTTTGTTGAATAGTACTGATTTCGTAGTCTTGTGTCTACTGTATGAATAGTCTTGTACTGTAGTGTGTCTAATTTAGTGTCTAAGTATAGGAAAGTGAACTGTTTGTTAGTATGAATGGTCTTGTGCTGTATTTCGTAGTGTCTAATTTAGTGTCTAAGTATAGGAAAGTGAGCTGTTTGTTGGTATGAATAGTCTTGTACTGTATTTCGTAGTGTCTAATTTAGTGTCTAAGTATAGGAAAGTGAATGTTTGTTGGTATGAATAGTCTTGTAAGTATTTCGTAGTGTCTAATTTAGTGTCTAAGCATAGGAAAGTGAACTGTTTGTTGGTATGAATAGTCTTGTACTGTATTTCGTAGTGTCTAATTTAGTGTCTAAGTGAGCTGTTTGTTGGTATAAATAGTCTTGTACTGTATTTCGTAGTGTCTAATTTAGTGTCTAAGCATAGGAAAGTGAGCTGTTTGTTGGTATGAATAGTCTTGTACTGTATTTCGTAGTGTCTAATTTAGTGTCTAAGTATAGGAAAGTGAGCTGTTTGTTGGTATGAATAGTCTTGTACTGTATTTCGTAGTGTCTAATTTAGTGTCTAAGTATAGGAAAGTGAGCTGTTTGTTGGTATGAATAGTCTTGTACTGTATTTCGTAGTGTCTAATTTAGTGTCTAAGTATAGGAAAGTGAGCTGTTTGTTGGTATGAATAATCTTGTACTGTATTTCGTAGTGTCTAATTTAGTGTCTAAGTATAGGAAAGTGAGCTGTTTGTTGGTATGAATAATCTTGTACTGTATTTCGTAGTGTCTAATTTAGTGTCTAAGTCTAGGAAAGTGAGCTGTTTGTTGGTATGAATAGTCTTGTACTGTATTTCGTAGTGTCTAATATTAGGAAAGTGAGCTGTTTGTTGGTATGAATAGTCTTGTACTGTGTTTCATAGTGTCTAATTTAGTGTCTAAGTATAGGAAAGTGAGCTGTTTGTTGGTGTGAATAGTCTTGTACTGTATTTCGTAGTGTCTAATTTCCAGATAGGTATGGATTTAGTTTCTGTTAAACACATTCCACGCCGTGATTAGGTTAAGTGCGGGCAGTCTTTAATTTGATATATATGTTGTTTATAATAATTGTAGAAACATTATACGCATTCCTTTTCACAGTTTCATGGTAAAGAGGTGTGAATTCGAAGTGTTGACATTGTACTATGCTAATAAGTATGATCAAAACCAATAGCACGATTGTCAGCGTGTTATTTAATACCAGAGGGTTTTATGTATTACTTTGCTAATCGCCAAATATATTGCTAGCAGCGACAGAACCTCACAGATGACCTAGGGCATTGTGGTCAAGGCTTTCTTTGTTATAAATATATTACTGCAGTAACTTCTACTTGGAGAGCTGCGAAATAGTTTTACGAAGTCTACGGTTAAGAGTTTAAAGCAACCTACCTAGTTAGAGCGAAACTAAGAATGAACTAGCGCGGATAGCCCTCGAGTAGCTTTGCGCGAAATTCAAAAACAAACAAAAATGAACATTGTAATGAGTACAGAAAGTGTCTTTATACGTTCAAGTGTTTTAATACTAGTAATATCTTCTTATTTCTCTACCTTAATATCACAGATTAAAAGTGGGACAAGGCGACTCAATTGCATGATTTGTAAGAAGCACACGCTTGACTCCAGAAATTATTTTAGTGAACGTTGTTAATTTCTAACATCAGAAGTTATCAAAACACACATGCTCTGGTTATCTCCAGTTTCTATCCTTTGGTACTGAAAAGGGTCAATTCATAATTTACAGAAGTATAATCAATATTCATTATTTAGTGTCCCTTGTCAACACTCGTTATTTAGTGTCCCTTGACAACGAAGAAGGTTGTATTCCCGCCAGTATTTGTAAGTATAAAGGTTTCTCATACGAAGAAAAACGTTCATTTACTGTAATGGGAAGTCTCTGATAAAGTAATCCATGAACCAATATGGCGTGATATTAGACGTTTGTTTTAAATTATGAAAACAGTAAAAGTTCCTTCAAGACCAGTATTTTGATTGTTCAAGACTGATATAAAATATTACATTTGGTTAACTTAATTTATTGGGACCCTCATCCTTATTACTGTATTGAGTCAGTAAATAATGACGTCATTAAAACTGTTTACGATAGGTTGTTATTTCAAACAGTTCTGTTCTACGTACCGTATTGAGTCAGTAAATAACAATATTAAAACTGTTTACAATAGGTTGTTATTTCCAACAGCTCTGTTCTACTTACCGTATTGAGTCAGTAAATAATGACGTTATTAAAACTGTTGACAATAGGTTGTTATTTGGAACAGCTCTGTTCTACTTACCGTACTGAGTGAGTAAATAATGACGTTATTAAAACCGTTTACGATAGGTTGTTATTTCCAACAGCTTTGTTCTACTTACCGTAGTGAGTGAGTAAATAATGACGTTATTAAAACTGTTTACGATAGGTTGTTATATTCAACAGCTCTGTTCTACTTACCGTAGTGAGTGAGTAAATAATGACGTTATTAAAACTGTTGACCATAGGTTGTTATTTCCAACAGCTCTGTTCTACTTACTGTACTGAGTGAGTAAATAATGACGTTATTAAAACTGTTGACGATAGGTTGTTATTTCCAACAGCTCTGTTCTACTTACCGTATTGAGTCAGTAAATAATGACGTTATTAAAACTGTTGACAATAGGTTGTTATTTCCAACAGCTCTGTTCTTCTTACCGTACTGAGTGATTAAATAATGACGTTATTAAAACTGTTGACGATAGGTTGTTATTTCCAACAGCTTTGTTCTACTTACCGTACTGAGTGAGTAAATAATGACGTTATTAAAACTGTTGACGATAGGTTGTTATTTCCAACAGCTCTGTTCTACTTACCGTACCGAGTCAGTAAATAATGACGTTATTAAAACTGTTGACGATAGGATGTTATTTCTAACAGCTTTGTTCTACTTACCGTACTGAGTGAGTAAATAATGACGTTATTAAAACTGTTTACGATAGGTTGTTATTTCCAACAGCTCTGTTCTACTTACCGTACTCAGTCAGTAAATAATGACGTTATTAAAACTGTTGACGACAGGTTGTTATTTCCAACAGCTCTGTTCTACTAACCGTAGTGAGTGAGTAAATAATGACGTTATTAAAACTGTTGACGATAGGTTGTTATTTCCAAGCTCTGTTCTACTTACCGTAGTGAGTGAGTAAATAATGACGTTATTAAAACTGTTGACAATAGGTTGTTATTTCGAACAGCTCTGTTCTACTTACCGTAGTGAGTGAGTAAATAATGACGTTATTAAAACTGTTGACGATAGGTTGTTATTTCCAACAGCTCTGTTCTACTTACCGTAGTGAGTGAGTAAATAATGACGTTATTAAAACTGTTGACAATAAGTTATTTCCAACAGCTCTGTTCTACTTACCGTAGTGAGTGAGTAAATAATGACGTTATTAAAACTGTTGACGATAGGTTGTTATTTCCAACAGCTTTGTTCTACTTACCGTACTGAGTGAGTAAATAATGACGTTATTAAAACTGTTGACGATAGGTTGTTATTTCCAACAGCTCTGTTCTACTTACCGTACCGAGTGAGTAAATAATGACGTTATTAAAACTGTTGACGATAGGTTGTTATTTCCAACAGCTTTGTTCTACTTACCGTACTGAGTGAGTAAATAATGACGTTATTAAAACTGTTTACGATAGGTTGTTATTTCCAACAGCTCTGTTCTACTTACCGTACTGAGTGAGTAAATAATGACGTTATTAAAACTGTTGACGATAGGTTGTTATTTCCAACAGCTCTGTTCTACTTACCGTACTGAGTGAGTAAATAATGACGTTATTAAAACTGTTGACGATAGGTTGTTATTTCCAACAGCTCTGTTCTACTTACCGTAGTGAGTGAGTAAATAATGACGTTATTAAAACTGTTGACGATAGGTTGTTATTTCCAACAGCTCTGTTCTACTTACCGTACTGAGTGAGTAAATAATGACGTTATTAAAACTGTTGACGACAGGTTGTTATTTCCAACAGCTCTGTTCTACTTACCGTACTGAGTGAGTAAATAATGACGTTATTAAAACTGTTGACGATAGGTTGTTATTTCCAACAGCTCTGTTCTACTTACCGTAGTGAGTGAGTAAATAATGACGTTATTAAAACTGTTGACGATAGGTTGTTATTTCCAACAGCTCTGTTCTACTTACCGTAGTGAGTGAGTAAATAATGACGTTATTAAAACTGTTGACGATAGGTTGTTATTTCCAACAGCTCTGTTCTATTTACCGTACCGAGTCAGTAAATAATGACGTTATTAAAACTGTTGACGATAGGTTGTTATTTCCAACAGCTCTGTTCTACTTACCGTACTGAGTGAGTAAATAATGACGTTATTAAAACTGTTTACGATAGGTTGTTATTTCCAACAGCTCTGTTCTACTTACCGTACTCAGTCAGTAAATAATGACGTTATTAAAACTGTTGACGATAGGTTGTTATTTCCAACAGCTCTGTTCTACTTACCGTAGTGAGTGAGTAAATAATGACGTTATTAAAACTGTTGACGATAGGTTGTTATTTCCAACAGCTCTGTTCTACTTACCGTAGTGAGTGAGTAAATAATGACGTTATTAAAACTGTTGACGATAGGTTGTTATTTCCAACAGCTCTGTTCTACTTACCGTACTCAGTCAGTAAATAATGACGTTATTAAAACTGTTTACGATAGGTTGTTATTTCCAACAGCTCTGTTCTACTTACCGTACTCAGTCAGTAAATAATGACGTTATTAAAACTGTTGACGATAGGTTGTTATTTCCAACAGCTCTGTTCTACTTACCGTAGTGAGTGAGTAAATAATGACGTTATTAAAACTGTTGACGATAGGTTGTTATTTCCAACAGCTCTGTTCTACTTACCGTACTGAGTGAGTAAATAATGACGTTATTAAAACTGTTGACGATAGGTTGTTATTTCCAACAGCTCTGTTCTACTTACCGTACCGAGTCAGTAAATAATGACGTTATTAAAACTGTTGACGATAGGTTGTTATTTCCAACAGCTCTGTTCTACTTACCGTACCGAGTCAGTAAATAATGACGTTATTAAAACTGTTGACGATAGGTTGTTATTTCCAACAGCTCTGTTCTACTTACCGTAGTGAGTGAGTAAATAATGACGTTATTAAAACTGTTGACGATAGGTTGTTATTTCCAACAGCTCTGTTCTACTTACCGTACTGAGTGAGTAAATAATGACGTTATTAAAACTGTTGACGATAGGTTGTTATTTCCAACAGCTCTGTTCCACTTACCGTACAGAGTGAGTAAACAATGACGTTATTAAAACTGTTGACGATAGGTTGTTATTTCCAACAGCTCTGTTCCACTTACCGTACAGAGTGAGTAAACAATGACGTTATTAAAACTGTTGACGATAGATTGTTATTTCCAACAGCTTTGTTGTACTTACCATACCGAGTCAGTAAATAATGACGTTATTAAAACTGTTGACGATAGGATGTTATTTTTAACAGCTCTGTTCTACTTACCGTACCGAGTCAGTAAATAATGACGTTATTAAAACTGTTGACGATAGGTTGTTATTTCCAACAGCTCTGTTCTACTTACCGTAGTGAGTGAGTAAATAATGACGTTATTAAAACTGTTGACGATAGGTTGTTATTTCCAACAGCTCTGTTCTACTTACCGTACTGAGTGAGTAAATAATGACGTTATTAAAACTGTTGACGATAGGTTGTTATTTCCAACAGCTTTGTTCTACTTACCGTAGTGAGTGAGTAAATAATGACGTTATTAAAACTGTTGACGATAGGTTGTTATTTCCAACAGCTCTGTTCTACTTACCGTAGTGAGTGAGTAAATAATGACGTTATTAAAACTGTTGACGATAGGTTGTTATTTCCAACAGCTCTGTTCTACTAACCGTAGTGAGTGAGTAAATAATGACGTTATTAAAACTGTTGACGATAGGTTGTTATTTCCAACAGCTCTGTTCTACTTACCGTAGTGAGTGAGTAAATAATGACGTTATTAAAACTGTTGACGATAGGTTGTTATTTCCAAGCTCTGTTCTACTTACCGTAGTGAGTGAGTAAATAATGACGTTATTAAAACTGTTGACGATAGGTTGTTATTTCCAAGCTCTGTTCTACTTACCGTAGTGAGTGAGTAAATAATGACGTTATTAAAACTGTTGACGATAGGTTGTTATTTCCAACAGCTCTGTTCTACTTACCGTACTGAGTGAGTAAATAATGACGTTATTAAAACTGTTTACGATAGGTTGTTATTTCCAACAGCTTTGTTCTACTTACCGTACTGAGTGAGTAAATAATGACGTTATTAAAACTGTTGACGATAGGTTGTTATTTCCAACAGCTCTGTTCTACTTACCGTACCGAGTCAGTAAATAATGACGTTATTAAAACTGTTGACGATAGGATGTTATTTCTAACAGCTTTGTTCTACTTACCGTACTGAGTGAGTAAATAATGACGTTATTAAAACTGTTTACGATAGGTTGTTATTTCCAACAGCTCTGTTCTACTTACCGTAGTGAGTGAGTAAATAATGACGTTATTAAAACTGTTGACGATAGGTTGTTATTTCGAACAGCTCTGTTCTACTTACCGTACTTAGTGAGTAAATAATGACGTTATTAAAACTGTTGACGATAGGTTGTTATTTCCAACAGCTTTGTTCTACTTACCGTACTGAGTGAGTAAATAATGACGTTATTAAAATTGTTTACGATAGGTTGTTATATCCAACAGCTCTGTTCTACTTACCGTAGTGATTGAGTAAATAATGACGTTATTAAAACTGTTGACCATAGGTTGTTATTTCCAACAGCTCTGTTCTACTTACTGTACTGAGTGAGTAAATAATGACGTTATTAAAACTGTTTACGATAGGTTGTTATTTCCAACAGCTCTGTTCTATTTACCGTACTCAGTCAGTAAATAATGACGTTATTAAAACTGTTGACGATAGGTTGTTATTTCCAAGCTCTGTTCTACTTACCGTAGTGAGTGAGTAAATAATGACGTTATTAAAACCGTTTACGATAGGTTGTTATTTCCAACAGCTTTGTTCTACTTACCGTACTGAGTGAGTAAATAATGACGTTATTAAAACTGTTGACAATAGGTTGTTATTTCGAACAGCTCTGTTCTACTTACCGTAGTGAGTGAGTAAATAATGACGTTATTAAAACTGTTTACGATAGGTTGTTATTTCCAACAGCTCTGTTCTACTTACCGTACTCAGTCAGTAAATAATGACGTTATTAAAACTGTTTACGATAGGTTGTTATTTCCAACAGCTCTGTTCTACTTACCGTACTCTTTCAGTAAATAATGACGTTATTAGAACTGTTTACGATAGGTTGATATTTCCAACAGCTCTGTTCTACTTACCGTACTCAGTCAGTAAATAATGACGTTATTAAAACTGTTGACGATAGGTTGTTATTTCCAACAGCTTTGTTGTACTTACTATACCGAGTCAGTAAATAATGACGTTATTAAAACTGTTGACGATAGGTTGTTATTTCCAACAGCTCTGTTCTACTTACCGTAGTGAGTCAGTAAATAATGACGTTATTAAAACTGTTGACGATAGGTTGTTATTTCCAACAGCTCTGTTCTACTTACCGTAGTGAGTGAGTAAATAATGACGTTATTAAAACTGTTGACGATAGGTTGTTATTTCCAACAGCTCTGTTCTACTTAGCGTAGTGAGTGAGTAAATAATGACGTTATTAAAACTGTTGACGATAGGTTGTTATTTCCAACAGCTCTGTTCTACTTACCGTACTGAGTGAGTAAATATTGACGTTATTAAAACTGTTGACGATAGGTTGTTATTTCCAACAGCTCTGTTCTACTTACCGTACAGAGTGAGTAAATAATGACGTTATTAAAACTGTTGACGATAGGTTGTTATTTCCAACAGCTCTGTTCTACTTACTGTACCGAGTCAGTAAATAATGACGTTATTAAAACTGTTGACGATAGGTTGTTATTTCCAGCTCTGTTCTACTTAGCTTATTAAAACTGTTTGACGATAGGTTGTTATTTCCAACAGCTGTTCTACTTACCGTACTGAGTCAGTAAATAATGACGTTATTAAAACTGTTGACGATAGGTTGTTATTTCCAACAGCTCTGTTCTACTTACCGTAGTGAGTGAGTAAATAATGACGTTATTAAAACTGTTGACGATAGGTTGTTATTTCCAACAGCTCTGTTCTACTTACCGTACTGAGTCAGTAAATAATGACGTTATTAAAACTGTTGACGATAGGTTGTTATTTCCAACAGCTCTGTTCTACTTACCGTACTGAGTGAGTAAATAATGACGTTATTAAAACTGTTGACGATAGGTTGTTATTTCCAACAGCTCTGTTCTACTTACCGTACTGAGTGAGTAAAATAATGACGTTATTAAAACTGTTGACGATAGGTTGTTATTTCCAACAGCTCTGTTCTACTTACCGTACCGAGTCAGTAAATAATGACGTTATTAAAACTGTTGACGATAGGTTGTTATTTCCAACAGCTCTGTTCTACTTACCGTACCGAGTCAGTAAATAATGACGTTATTAAAACTGTTGACGATAGGTTGTTATTTCCAACAGCTCTGTTCTACTTACCGTACTGAGTGAGTAAATAATGACGTTATTAAAACTGTTGACGATAGGTTGTTATTTCCAACAGCTCTGTTCTACTTACCGTACTGAGTGAGTAAATAATGACGTTATTAAAACTGTTGACGATAGGTTGTTATTTCCAACAGCTCTGTTCTACTTACCGTACTGAGTGAGTAAATAATGACGTTATTAAAACTGTTGACGATAGGTTGTTATTTCCAACAGCTCTGTTCTACTTACCGTACCGAGTGAGTAAATAATGACGTTATTAAAACTGTTGACGATAGGTTGTTATTTCCAACAGCTCTGTTCTACTTACCGTACCGAGTGAGTAAATAATGACGTTATTAAAACTGTTGACGATAGGTTGTTATTTCCAACAGCTCTGTTCTACTTACCGTATTGAGTGAGTAAATAATGACGTTATTAAAACTGTTGACGATAGGTTGTTATTTCCAACAGCTCTGTTCTACTTACCGTACCGAGTGAGTAAATAATGACGTTATTAAAACTGTTGACGATAGGTTGTTATTTCCAACAGCTCTGTTCTACTTACCGTAGTGAGTGAGTAAATAATGACGTTATTAAAACTGTTGACGATAGGTTGTTATTTCCAACAGCTCTGTTCTACTTACCGTACTGAGTGAGTAAATAATGACGTTATTAAAACTGTTGACGATAGGTTGTTATTTCCAACAGCTCTGTTCTACTTACCGTAGTGAGTGAGTAAATAATGACGTTATTAAAACTGTTGACGATAGGTTGTTATTTCCAACAGCTCTGTTCTACTTACCGTAGTGAGTGAGTAAATAATGACGTTATTAAAACTGTTGACGATAGGTTGTTATTTCCAACAGCTCTGTTCTACTTACCGTAGGTTGTTATTTCCAACAGCTGAGTGAGTAAATAATGACGTTATTAAAACTGTTGACGATAGGTTGTTATTTCCAACAGCTCTGTTCTACTTACCGTAGTGAGTGAGTAAATAATGACGTTATTAAAACTGTTGACGATAGGTTGTTATTTCCAACAGCTCTGTTCTACTTACCGTACTGAGTGAGTAAATAATGACGTTATTAAAACTGTTGACGATAGGTTGTTATTTCCAACAGCTTTGTTCTACTTACCGTACTGAGTGAGTAAATAATGACGTTATTAAAACTGTTGACGATAGGTTGTTATTTCCAACAGCTCTGTTCTACTTACCGTACCGAGTGAGTAAATAATGACGTTATTAAAACTGTTGACGATAGGTTGTTATTTCCAACAGCTCTGTTCTACTTACCGTACTGAGTGAGTAAATAATGACGTTATTAAAACTGTTGACGATAGGTTGTTATTTCCAACAGCTCTGTTCTACTTACCGTACTGAGTGAGTAAATAATGACGTTATTAAAACTGTTGACGATAGGTTGTTATTTCCAACAGCTCTGTTCTACTTACCGTACTGTGTGAGTAAATAATGACGTTATTAAAACTGTTGACGATAGGTTGTTATTTCCAACAGCTCTGTTCTACTTACCGTACTGAGTGAGTAAATAATGACGTTATTAAAACTGTTGACGATAGGTTGTTATTTCCAACAGCTCTGTTCTACTTACCGTAGTGAGTGAGTAAATAATGACGTTATTAAAACTGTTGACGATAGGTTGTTATTTCCAACAGCTCTGTTCTACTTACCGTACTGAGTGAGTAAATAATGACGTTATTAAAACTGTTGACGATAGGTTGTTATTTCCAACAGCTCTGTTCTACTTACCGTACTGAGTGAGTAAATAATGACGTTATTAAAACTGTTGACGATAGGTTGTTATTTCCAACAGCTCTGTTCTACTTACCGTACTGAGTGAGTAAATAATGACGTTATTAAAACTGTTGACGATAGGTTGTTATTTCCAACAGCTCTGTTCTACTTACCGTACTGAGTGAGTAAATAATGACGTTATTAAAACTGTTGACGATAGGTTGTTATTTCCAACAGCTCTGTTCTACTTACCGTAGTGAGTGAGTAAATAATGACGTTATTAAAACTGTTGACGATAGGTTGTTATTTCCAACAGATAGGTTGTTATTTCCCAACAGCTCTGTTCTACTTACCGTACTGAGTGAGTAAATAATGACGTTATTAAAACTGTTGACGATAGGTTGTTATTTCCAACAGCTCTGTTCTACTTACCGTACTGAGTGAGTAAATAATGACGTTATTAAAACTGTTGACGATAGGTTGTTATTTCCAACAGCTCTGTTCTACTTACCGTACTGAGTGAGTAAATAATGACGTTATTAAAACTGTTGACGATAGGTTGTTATTTCCAACAGCTCTGTTCTACTTACCGTACCGAGTCAGTAAATAATGACGTTATTAAAACTGTTGACGATAGGTTGTTATTTCCAACAGCTCTGTTCTACTTACCGTAGTGAGTGAGTAAATAATGACGTTATTAAAACTGTTGACGATAGGTTGTTATTTCCAACAGCTCTGTTCTACTTACCGTAGTGAGTGAGTAAATAATGACGTTATTAAAACTGTTGACGATAGGTTGTTATTTCCAACAGCTCTGTTCTACTTACCGTACTGAGTGAGTAAATAATGACGTTATTAAAACTGTTGACGATAGGTTGTTATTTCCAACAGCTCTGTTCTACTTACCGTACTGAGTGAGTAAATAATGACGTTATTAAAACTGTTGACGATAGGTTGTTATTTCCAACAGCTCTGTTCTACTTACCGTACTGAGTGAGTAAATAATGACGTTATTAAAACTGTTGACGATAGGTTGTTATTTCCAACAGCTCTGTTCTACTTACCGTACTGAGTGAGTAAATAATGACGTTATTAAAACTGTTGACGATAGGTTGTTATTTCCAACAGCTCTGTTCTACTTACCGTACTGAGTGAGTAAATAATGACGTTATTAAAACTGTTGACGATAGGTTGTTATTTCCAACAGCTCTGTTCTACTTACCGTAGTGAGTAAATAATGAGTAAATAATGACGTTATTAAAACTGTTGACGATAGGTTGTTATTTCCAACAGCTCTGTTCTACTTACCGTACTGAGTGAGTAAATAATGACGTTATTAAAACTGTTGACGATAGGTTGTTATTTCCAACAGCTCTGTTCTACTTACCGTACTGAGTGAGTAAATAATGACGTTATTAAAACTGTTGACGATAGGTTGTTATTTCCAACAGCTCTGTTCTACTTACCGTACTGAGTCAGTAAATAATGACGTTATTAAAACTGTTGACGATAGGTTGTTATTTCCAACAGCTCTGTTCTACTTACCGTACTGAGTGAGTAAATAATGACGTTATTAAAACTGTTGACGATAGGTTGTTATTTCCAACAGCTCTGTTCTACTTACCGTACTGAGTGAGTAAATAATGACGTTATTAAAACTGTTGACGATAGGTTGTTATTTCCAACAGCTCTGTTCTACTTACCGTACTGAGTGAGTAAATAATGACGTTATTAAAACTGTTGACGATAGGTTGTTATTTCCAACAGCTCTGTTCTACTTACCGTACTGAGTCAGTAAATAATGACGTTATTAAAACTGTTGACGATAGGTTGTTATTTCCAACAGCTCTGTTCTACTTACCGTACTGAGTGAGTAAATAATGACGTTATTAAAACTGTTGACGATAGGTTGTTATTTCCAACAGCTCTGTTCTACTTACCGTACTGAGTGAGTAAATAATGACGTTATTAAAACTGTTGACGATAGGTTGTTATTTCCAACAGCTCTGTTCTACTTACCGTAGTGAGTGAGTAAATAATGACGTTATTAAAACTGTTGACGATAGGTTGTTATTTCCAACAGCTCTGTTCTACTTACCGTACTGAGTGAGTAAATAATGACGTTATTAAAACTGTTGACGATAGGTTGTTATTTCCAACAGCTCTGTTCTACTTACCGTACTTACCGTGAGTGAGTAAATAATGACGTTATTAAAACTGTTGACGATAGGTTGTTATTTCCAACAGCTCTGTTCTACTTACCGTAGTGAGTGAGTAAATAATGACGTTATTAAAACTGTTGACGATAGGTTGTTATTTCCAACAGCTCTGTTCTACTTACCGTACCGAGTGAGTAAATAATGACGTTATTAAAACTGTTGACGATAGGTTGTTATTTCCAACAGCTCTGTTCTACTTACCGTACTGAGTGAGTAAATAATGACGTTATTAAAACTGTTGACGATAGGTTGTTATTTCCAACAGCTCTGTTCTACTTACCGTAGTGAGTGAGTAAATAATGACGTTATTAAAACTGTTGACGATAGGTTGTTATTTCCAACAGCTCTGTTCTACTTACCGTACTGAGTGAGTAAATAATGACGTTATTAAAACTGTTGACGATAGGTTGTTATTTCCAACAGCTCTGTTCTACTTACCGTACTGAGTGAGTAAATAATGACGTTATTAAAACTGTTGACGATAGGTTGTTATTTCCAACAGCTCTGTTCTACTTACCGTACCGAGTGAGTAAATAATGACGTTATTAAAACTGTTGACGATAGGTTGTTATTTCCAACAGCTCTGTTCTACTTACCGTACCGAGTGAGTAAATAATGACGTTATTAAAACTGTTGACGATAGGTTGTTATTTCCAACAGCTCTGTTCTACTTACCGTACCGAGTGAGTAAATAATGACGTTATTAAAACTGTTGACGATAGGTTGTTATTTCCAACAGCTCTGTTCTACTTACCGTACTGAGTGAGTAAATAATGACGTTATTAAAACTGTTGACGATAGGTTGTTATTTCCAACAGCTCTGTTCTACTTACCGTACTGAGTGAGTAAATAATGACGTTATTAAAACTGTTGACGATAGGTTGTTATTTCCAACAGCTCTGTTCTACTTACCGTACTGAGTGAGTAAATAATGACGTTATTAAAACTGTTGACGATAGGTTGTTATTTCCAACAGCTCTGTTCTACTTACCGTACTGAGTGAGTAAATAATGACGTTATTAAAACTGTTGACGATAGGTTGTTATTTCCAACAGCTCTGTTCTACTTACCGTAGTGAGTGAGTAAATAATGACGTTATTAAAACTGTTGACGATAGGTTGTTATTTCCAACAGCTCTGTTCTACTTACCGTACTGAGTGAGTAAATAATGACGTTATTAAAACTGTTGACGATAGGTTGTTATTTCCAACAGCTCTGTTCTACTTACCGTACTGAGTGAGTAAATAATGACGTTATTAAAACTGTTGACGATAGGTTGTTATTTCCAACAGCTCTGTTCTACTTACCGTACTGAGTGAGTAAATAATGACGTTATTAAAACTGTTGACGATAGGTTGTTATTTCCAACAGCTCTGTTCTACTTACCGTACTGAGTGAGTAAATAATGACGTTATTAAAACTGTTGACGATAGGTTGTTATTTCCAACAGCTCTGTTCTACTTACC
This sequence comes from Tachypleus tridentatus, assembly GCF_004210375.1. NCBI lineage: Eukaryota > Metazoa > Arthropoda > Merostomata > Xiphosura > Limulidae > Tachypleus > Tachypleus tridentatus. The sequence goes on along the minus strand of NC_134830.1, from coordinate 2,724,088 downwards.
GTACCGAGTGAGTAAATAATGACGTTATTAAAACTGTTGACGATAGGTTGTTATTTCCAACAGCTCTGTTCTACTTACCGTACTGAGTGAGTAAATAATGACGTTATTAAAACTGTTGACGATAGGTTGTTATTTCCAACAGCTCTGTTCTACTTACCGTACTGAGTGAGTAAATAATGACGTTATTAAAACTGTTGACGATAGGTTGTTATTTCCAACAGCTCTGTTCTACTTACCGTACTGAGTGAGTAAATAATGACGTTATTAAAACTGTTGACGATAGGTTGTTATTTCCAACAGCTCTGTTCTACTTACCGTACTGAGTGAGTAAATAATGACGTTATTAAAACTGTTGACGATAGGTTGTTATTTCCAACAGCTCTGTTCTACTTACCGTAGTGAGTGAGTAAATAATGACGTTATTAAAACTGTTGACGATAGGTTGTTATTTCCAACAGCTCTGTTCTACTTACCGTACTGAGTGAGTAAATAATGACGTTATTAAAACTGTTGACGATAGGTTGTTATTTCCAACAGCTCTGTTCTACTTACCGTAGTGAGTGAGTAAATAATGACGTTATTAAAACTGTTGACGATAGGTTGTTATTTCCAACAGCTCTGTTCTACTTACCGTACTGAGTGAGTAAATAATGACGTTATTAAAACTGTTGACGATAGGTTGTTATTTCCAACAGCTCTGTTCTACTTACCGTACTTACCGTAGTGAGTAAATAATGACGTTATTAAAACTGTTGACGATAGGTTGTTATTTCCAACAGCTCTGTTCTACTTACCGTACTGAGTGAGTAAATAATGACGTTATTAAAACTGTTGACGATAGGTTGTTATTTCCAACAGCTCTGTTCTACTTACCGTACTGAGTGAGTAAATAATGACGTTATTAAAACTGTTGACGATAGGTTGTTATTTCCAACAGCTCTGTTCTACTTACCGTACTGAGTGAGTAAATAATGACGTTATTAAAACTGTTGACGATAGGTTGTTATTTCCAACAGCTCTGTTCTACTTACCGTACTGAGTGAGTAAATAATGACGTTATTAAAACTGTTGACGATAGGTTGTTATTTCCAACAGCTCTGTTCTACTTACCGTACTGAGTGAGTAAATAATGACGTTATTAAAACTGTTGACGATAGGTTGTTATTTCCAACAGCTCTGTTCTACTTACCGTACTGAGTGAGTAAATAATGACGTTATTAAAACTGTTGACGATAGGTTGTTATTTCCAACAGCTCTGTTCTACTTACCGTAGTGAGTGAGTAAATAATGACGTTATTAAAACTGTTGACGATAGGTTGTTATTTCCAACAGCTCTGTTCTACTTACCGTAGTGAGTGAGTAAATAATGACGTTATTAAAACTGTTGACGATAGGTTGTTATTTCCAACAGCTCTGTTCTACTTACCGTAGTGAGTGAGTAAATAATGACGTTATTAAAACTGTTGACGATAGGTTGTTATTTCCAACAGCTCTGTTCTACTTACCGTACTGAGTGAGTAAATAATGACGTTATTAAAACTGTTGACGATAGGTTGTTATTTCCAACAGCTCTGTTCTACTTACCGTACTGAGTGAGTAAATAATGACGTTATTAAAACTGTTGACGATAGGTTGTTATTTCCAACAGCTCTGTTCTACTTACCGTAGTGAGTGAGTAAATAATGACGTTATTAAAACTGTTGACGATAGGTTGTTATTTCCAACAGCTCTGTTCTACTTACCGTAGTGAGTGAGTAAATAATGACGTTATTAAAACTGTTGACGATAGGTTGTTATTTCCAACAGCTCTGTTCTACTTACCGTACTGAGTGAGTAAATAATGACGTTATTAAAACTGTTGACGATAGGTTGTTATTTCCAACAGCTCTGTTCTACTTACCGTACGATAGGTTGTTAGTCTGTTCTACTTACCGTAGTAAATAATGACGTTATTAAAACTGTTGACGATAGGTTGTTATTTCCAACAGCTCTGTTCTACTTACCGTACTGAGTGAGTAAATAATGACGTTATTAAAACTGTTGACGATAGGTTGTTATTTCCAACAGCTCTGTTCTACTTACCGTACTGAGTGAGTAAATAATGACGTTATTAAAACTGTTGACGATAGGTTGTTATTTCCAACAGCTCTGTTCTACTTACCGTACTGAGTGAGTAAATAATGACGTTATTAAAACTGTTGACGATAGGTTGTTATTTCCAACAGCTCTGTTCTACTTACCGTACCGAGTGAGTAAATAATGACGTTATTAAAACTGTTGACGATAGGTTGTTATTTCCAACAGCTCTGTTCTACTTACCGTACTGAGTGAGTAAATAATGACGTTATTAAAACTGTTGACGATAGGTTGTTATTTCCAACAGCTCTGTTCTACTTACCGTACTGAGTGAGTAAATAATGACGTTATTAAAACTGTTGACGATAGGTTGTTATTTCCAACAGCTCTGTTCTACTTACCGTAGTGAGTGAGTAAATAATGACGTTATTAAAACTGTTGACGATAGGTTGTTATTTCCAACAGCTCTGTTCTACTTACCGTACTGAGTGAGTAAATAATGACGTTATTAAAACTGTTGACGATAGGTTGTTATTTCCAACAGCTCTGTTCTACTTACCGTACTGAGTGAGTAAATAATGACGTTATTAAAACTGTTGACGATAGGTTGTTATTTCCAACAGCTCTGTTCTACTTACCGTAGTGAGTGAGTAAATAATGACGTTATTAAAACTGTTGACGATAGGTTGTTATTTCCAACAGCTCTGTTCTACTTACCGTAGTGAGTGAGTAAATAATGACGTTATTAAAACTGTTGACGATAGGTTGTTATTTCCAACAGCTCTGTTCTACTTACCGTAGTGAGTGAGTAAATAATGACGTTATTAAAACTGTTGACGATAGGTTGTTATTTCCAACAGCTCTGTTCTACTTACCGTACCGAGTAGTAAATAATGACGTTATTAAAACTGTTGACGATAGGTTGTTATTTCCAACAGCTCTGTTCTACTTACCGTAAGTGAGTAAATAATGACGTTATTAAAACTGTTGACGATAGGTTGTTATTTCCAACAGCTCTGTTCTACTTACCGTACTGAGTGAGTAAATAATGACGTTATTAAAACTGTTGACGATAGGTTGTTATTTCCAACAGCTCTGTTCTACTTACCGTACTGAGTGAGTAAATAATGACGTTATTAAAACTGTTGACGATAGGTTGTTATTTCCAACAGCTCTGTTCTACTTACCGTACTGAGTGAGTAAATAATGACGTTATTAAAACTGTTGACGATAGGTTGTTATTTCCAACAGCTCTGTTCTACTTACCGTAGTGAGTGAGTAAATAATGACGTTATTAAAACTGTTGACGATAGGTTGTTATTTCCAACAGCTCTGTTCTACTTACCGTACTGAGTGAGTAAATAATGACGTTATTAAAACTGTTGACGATAGGTTGTTATTTCCAACAGCTCTGTTCTACTTACCGTACTGAGTGAGTAAATAATGACGTTATTAAAACTGTTGACGATAGGTTGTTATTTCCAACAGCTCTGTTCTACTTACCGTACTGAGTGAGTAAATAATGACGTTATTAAAACTGTTGACGATAGGTTGTTATTTCCAACAGCTCTGTTCTACTTACCGTACTGAGTGAGTAAATAATGACGTTATTAAAACTGTTGACGATAGGTTGTTATTTCCAACAGCTCTGTTCTACTTACCGTACCGAGTCAGTAAATAATGACGTTATTAAAACTGTTGACGATAGGTTGTTATTTCCAACAGCTCTGTTCTACTTACCGTAGTGAGTGAGTAAATAATGACGTTATTAAAACTGTTGACGATAGGTTGTTATTTCCAACAGCTCTGTTCTACTTACCGTACTGAGTGAGTAAATAATGACGTTATTAAAACTGTTGACGATAGGTTGTTATTTCCAACAGCTCTGTTCTACTTACCGTACTGAGTGAGTAAATAATGACGTTATTAAAACTGTTGACGATAGGTTGTTATTTCCAACAGCTCTGTTCTACTTACCGTAGTGAGTGAGTAAATAATGACGTTATTAAAACTGTTGACGATAGGTTGTTATTTCCAACAGCTCTGTTCTACTTACCGTACTGAGTGAGTAAATAATGACGTTATTAAAACTGTTGACGATAGGTTGTTATTTCCAACAGCTCTGTTCTACTTACCGTACTGAGTGAGTAAATAATGACGTTATTAAAACTGTTGACGATAGGTTGTTATTTCCAACAGCTCTGTTCTACTTACCGTACTGAGTGAGTAAATAATGACGTTATTAAAACTGTTGACGATAGGTTGTTATTTCCAACAGCTCTGTTCTACTTACCGTAGTGAGTGAGTAAATAATGACGTTATTAAAACTGTTGACGATAGGTTGTTATTTCCAACAGCTCTGTTCTACTTACCGTAGTGAGTGAGTAAATAATGACGTTATTAAAACTGTTGACGATAGGTTGTTATTTCCAACAGCTCTGTTCTACTTACCGTACTGAGTGAGTAAATAATGACGTTATTAAAACTGTTGACGATAGGTTGTTATTTCCAACAGCTCTGTTCTACTTACCGTACTGAGTGAGTAAATAATGACGTTATTAAAACTGTTGACGATAGGTTGTTATTTCCAACAGCTCTGTTCTACTTACCGTAGTGAGTGAGTAAATAATGACGTTATTAAAACTGTTGACGATAGGTTGTTATTTCCAACAGCTCTGTTCTACTTACCGTACTGAGTGAGTAAATAATGACGTTATTAAAACTGTTGACGATAGGTTGTTATTTCCAACAGCTCTGTTCTACTTACCGTAGTGAGTGAGTAAATAATGACGTTATTAAAACTGTTGACGATAGGTTGTTATTTCCAACAGCTCTGTTCTACTTACCGTAGTGAGTGAGTAAATAATGACGTTATTAAAACTGTTGACGATAGGTTGTTATTTCCAACAGCTCTGTTCTACTTACCGTACTGAGTGAGTAAATAATGACGTTATTAAAACTGTTGACGATAGGTTGTTATTTCCAACAGCTCTGTTCTACTTACCGTACTGAGTGAGTAAATAATGACGTTATTAAAACTGTTGACGATAGGTTGTTATTTCCAACAGCTCTGTTCTACTTACCGTACTGAGTGAGTAAATAATGACGTTATTAAAACTGTTGACGATAGGTTGTTATTTCCAACAGCTCTGTTCTACTTACCGTAGTGAGTGAGTAAATAATGACGTTATTAAAACTGTTGACGATAGGTTGTTATTTCCAACAGCTCTGTTCTACTTACCGTACTGAGTGAGTAAATAATGACGTTATTAAAACTGTTGACGATAGGTTGTTATTTCCAACAGCTCTGTTCTACTTACCGTAGTGAGTGAGTAAATAATGACGTTATTAAAACTGTTGACGATAGGTTGTTATTTCCAACAGCTCTGTTCTACTTACCGTAGGTTGTTATTTCCAACAGCTCTGTTCTAGTGAGTGAGTAAATAATGACGTTATTAAAACTGTTGACGATAGGTTGTTATTTCCAACAGCTCTGTTCTACTTACCGTACTGAGTGAGTAAATAATGACGTTATTAAAACTGTTGACGATAGGTTGTTATTTCCAACAGCTCTGTTCTACTTACCGTACTGAGTGAGTAAATAATGACGTTATTAAAACTGTTGACGATAGGTTGTTATTTCCAACAGCTCTGTTCTACTTACCGTACTGAGTGAGTAAATAATGACGTTATTAAAACTGTTGACGATAGGTTGTTATTTCCAACAGCTCTGTTCTACTTACCGTACTGAGTGAGTAAATAATGACGTTATTAAAACTGTTGACGATAGGTTGTTATTTCCAACAGCTCTGTTCTACTTACCGTAGTGAGTGAGTAAATAATGACGTTATTAAAACTGTTGACGATAGGTTGTTATTTCCAACAGCTCTGTTCTACTTACCGTACTGAGTGAGTAAATAATGACGTTATTAAAACTGTTGACGATAGGTTGTTATTTCCAACAGCTCTGTTCTACTTACCGTACTGAGTGAGTAAATAATGACGTTATTAAAACTGTTGACGATAGGTTGTTATTTCCAACAGCTCTGTTCTACTTACCGTACTGAGTGAGTAAATAATGACGTTATTAAAACTGTTGACGATAGGTTGTTATTTCCAACAGCTCTGTTCTACTTACCGTACTGAGTGAGTGAGTTATTAAAACTGTTGACGATAAATAATGACGTTATTAAAACTGTTGACGATAGGTTGTTATTTCCAACAGCTCTGTTCTACTTACCGTAGTGAGTGAGTAAATAATGACGTTATTAAAACTGTTGACGATAGGTTGTTATTTCCAACAGCTCTGTTCTACTTACCGTACTGAGTGAGTAAATAATGACGTTATTAAAACTGTTGACGATAGGTTGTTATTTCCAACAGCTCTGTTCTACTTACCGTACTGAGTGAGTAAATAATGACGTTATTAAAACTGTTGACGATAGGTTGTTATTTCCAACAGCTCTGTTCTACTTACCGTAGTGAGTGAGTAAATAATGACGTTATTAAAACTGTTGACGATAGGTTGTTATTTCCAACAGCTCTGTTCTACTTACCGTACGTGAGTGAGTAAATAATGACGTTATTAAAACTGTTGACGATAGGTTGTTATTTCCAACAGCTCTGTTCTACTTACCGTACCGAGTGAGTAAATAATGACGTTATTAAAACTGTTGACGATAGGTTGTTATTTCCAACAGCTCTGTTCTACTTACCGTAGTGAGTGAGTAAATAATGACGTTATTAAAACTGTTGACGATAGGTTGTTATTTCCAACAGCTCTGTTCTACTTACCGTACTGAGTGAGTAAATAATGACGTTATTAAAACTGTTGACGATAGGTTGTTATTTCCAACAGCTCTGTTCTACTTACCGTACTGAGTGAGTAAATAATGACGTTATTAAAACTGTTGACGATAGGTTGTTATTTCCAACAGCTCTGTTCTACTTACCGTAGTGAGTGAGTAAATAATGACGTTATTAAAACTGTTGACGATAGGTTGTTATTTCCAACAGCTCTGTTCTACTTACCGTACTGAGTGAGTAAATAATGACGTTATTAAAACTGTTGACGATAGGTTGTTATTTCCAACAGCTCTGTTCTACTTACCGTACCGAGTGAGTAAATAATGACGTTATTAAAACTGTTGACGATAGGTTGTTATTTCCAACAGCTCTGTTCTACTTACCGTAGTGAGTGAGTAAATAATGACGTTATTAAAACTGTTGACGATAGGTTGTTATTTCCAACAGCTCTGTTCTACTTACCGTACTGAGTGAGTAAATAATGACGTTATTAAAACTGTTGACGATAGGTTGTTATTTCCAACAGCTCTGTTCTACTTACCGTACTGAGTGAGTAAATAATGACGTTATTAAAACTGTTGACGATAGGTTGTTATTTCCAACAGCTCTGTTCTACTTACCGTAGTGAGTGAGTAAATAATGACGTTATTAAAACTGTTGACGATAGGTTGTTATTTCCAACAGCTCTGTTCTACTTACCGTAGTGAGTGAGTAAATAATGACGTTATTAAAACTGTTGACGATAGGTTGTTATTTCCAACAGCTCTGTTCTACTTACCGTACTGAGTGAGTAAATAATGACGTTATTAAAACTGTTGACGATAGGTTGTTATTTCCAACAGCTCTGTTCTACTTACCGTACTGAGTGAGTAAATAATGACGTTATTAAAACTGTTGACGATAGGTTGTTATTTCCAACAGCTCTGTTCTACTTACCGTACTGAGTGAGTAAATAATGACGTTATTAAAACTGTTGACGATAGGTTGTTATTTCCAACAGCTCTGTTCTACTTACCGTACTGAGTGAGTAAATAATGACGTTATTAAAACTGTTGACGATAGGTTGTTATTTCCAACAGCTCTGTTCTACTTACCGTACCGAGTGAGTAAATAATGACGTTATTAAAACTGTTGACGATAGGTTGTTATTTCCAACAGCTCTGTTCTACTTACCGTACTGAGTGAGTAAATAATGACGTTATTAAAACTGTTGACGATAGGTTGTTATTTCCAACAGCTCTGTTCTACTTACCGTAGTGAGTGAGTAAATAATGACGTTATTAAAACTGTTGACGATAGGTTGTTATTTCCAACAGCTCTGTTCTACTTACCGTACTGAGTGAGTAAATAATGACGTTATTAAAACTGTTGACGATAGGTTGTTATTTCCAACAGCTCTGTTCTACTTACCGTACTGAGTGAGTAAATAATGACGTTATTAAAACTGTTGACGATAGGTTGTTATTTCCAACAGCTCTGTTCTACTTACCGTACTGAGTGAGTAAATAATGACGTTATTAAAACTGTTGACGATAGGTTGTTATTTCCAACAGCTCTGTTCTACTTACCGTACTGAGTGAGTAAATAATGACGTTATTAAAACTGTTGACGATAGGTTGTTATTTCCAACAGCTCTGTTCTACTTACCGTAGTGAGTGAGTAAATAATGACGTTATTAAAACTGTTGACGATAGGTTGTTATTTCCAACAGCTCTGTTCTACTTACCGTAGTGAGTGAGTAAATAATGACGTTATTAAAACTGTTGACGATAGGTTGTTATTTCCAACAGCTCTGTTCTACTTACCGTACTGAGCTCTGTTCTAAAGTAATGACGTTATTAAAACTGTTGACGATAGGTTGTTATTTCCAACAGCTCTGTTCTACTTACCGTACTGAGTGAGTAAATAATGACGTTATTAAAACTGTTGACGATAGGTTGTTATTTCCAACAGCTCTGTTCTACTTACCGTACTGAGTGAGTAAATAATGACGTTATTAAAACTGTTGACGATAGGTTGTTATTTCCAACAGCTCTGTTCTACTTACCGTAGTGAGTGAGTAAATAATGACGTTATTAAAACTGTTGACGATAGGTTGTTATTTCCAACAGCTCTGTTCTACTTACCGTACTGAGTGAGTAAATAATGACGTTATTAAAACTGTTGACGATAGGTTGTTATTTCCAACAGCTCTGTTCTACTTACCGTACTGAGTGAGTAAATAATGACGTTATTAAAACTGTTGACGATAGGTTGTTATTTCCAACAGCTCTGTTCTACTTACCGTAGTGAGTGAGTAAATAATGACGTTATTAAAACTGTTGACGATAGGTTGTTATTTCCAACAGCTCTGTTCTACTTACCGTACTGAGTGAGTAAATAATGACGTTATTAAAACTGTTGACGATAGGTTGTTATTTCCAACAGCTCTGTTCTACTTACCGTAGTGAGTGAGTAAATAATGACGTTATTAAAACTGTTGACGATAGGTTGTTATTTCCAACAGCTCTGTTCTACTTACCGTACTGAGTGAGTAAATAATGACGTTATTAAAACTGTTGACGATAGGTTGTTATTTCCAACAGCTCTGTTCTACTTACCGTAGTGAGTGAGTAAATAATGACGTTATTAAAACTGTTGACGATAGGTTGTTATTTCCAACAGCTCTGTTCTACTTACCGTACTGAGTGAGTAAATAATGACGTTATTAAAACTGTTGACGATAGGTTGTTATTTCCAACAGCTCTGTTCTACTTACCGTACTGAGTGAGTAAATAATGACGTTATTAAAACTGTTGACGATAGGTTGTTATTTCCAACAGCTCTGTTCTACTTACCGTAGTGAGTGAGTAAATAATGACGTTATTAAAACTGTTGACGATAGGTTGTTATTTCCAACAGCTCTGTTCTACTTACCGTAGTGAGTGAGTAAATAATGACGTTATTAAAACTGTTGACGATAGGTTGTTATTTCCAACAGCTCTGTTCTACTTACCGTACTGAGTGAGTAAATAATGACGTTATTAAAACTGTTGACGATAGGTTGTTATTTCCAACAGCTCTGTTCTACTTACCGTACTGAGTGAGTAAATAATGACGTTATTAAAACTGTTGACGATAGGTTGTTATTTCCAACAGCTCTGTTCTACTTACCGTACTGAGTGAGTAAATAATGACGTTATTAAAACTGTTGACGATAGGTTGTTATTTCCAACAGCTCTGTTCTACTTACCGTAGTGAGTGAGTAAATAATGACGTTATTAAAACTGTTGACGATAGGTTGTTATTTCCAACAGCTCTGTTCTACTTACCGTAGTGAGTGAGTAAATAATGACGTTATTAAAACTGTTGACGATAGGTTGTTATTTCCAACAGCTCTGTTCTACTTACCGTAGTGAGTGAGTAAATAATGACGTTATTAAAACTGTTGACGATAGGTTGTTATTTCCAACAGCTCTGTTCTACTTACCGTACTGAGTGAGTAAATAATGACGTTATTAAAACTGTTGACGATAGGTTGTTATTTCCAACAGCTCTGTTCTACTTACCGTACTGAGTGAGTAAATAATGACGTTATTAAAACTGTTGACGATAGGTTGTTATTTCCAACAGCTCTGTTCTACTTACCGTAGTGAGTGAGTAAATAATGACGTTATTAAAACTGTTGACGATAGGTTGTTATTTCCAACAGCTCTGTTCTACTTACCGTACTGAGTGAGTAAATAATGACGTTATTAAAACTGTTGACGATAGGTTGTTATTTCCAACAGCTCTGTTCTACTTACCGTAGTGAGTGAGTAAATAATGACGTTATTAAAACTGTTGACGATAGGTTGTTATTTCCAACAGCTCTGTTCTACTTACCGTACTGAGTGAGTAAATAATGACGTTATTAAAACTGTTGACGATAGGTTGTTATTTCCAACAGCTCTGTTCTACTTACCGTAGTGAGTGAGTAAATAATGACGTTATTAAAACTGTTGACGATAGGTTGTTATTTCCAACAGCTCTGTTCTACTTACCGTAGTGAGTGAGTAAATAATGACGTTATTAAAACTGTTGACGATAGGTTGTTATTTCCAACAGCTCTGTTCTACTTACCGTACGATGAGTGAGTAAATAATGACGTTATTAAAACTGTTGACGATAGGTTGTTATTTCCAACAGCTCTGTTCTACTTACCGTACTGAGTGAGTAAATAATGACGTTATTAAAACTGTTGACGATAGGTTGTTATTTCCAACAGCTCTGTTCTACTTACCGTACTGAGTGAGTAAATAATGACGTTATTAAAACTGTTGACGATAGGTTGTTATTTCCAACAGCTCTGTTCTACTTACCGTAAATAATGACGTTATTAAAACTGTTGACGATAGGTTGTTATTTCCAACAGCTCTGTTCTACTTACCGTAGTGAGTGAGTAAATAATGACGTTATTAAAACTGTTGACGATAGGTTGTTATTTCCAACAGCTCTGTTCTACTTACCGTAGTGAGTGAGTAAATAATGACGTTATTAAAACTGTTGACGATAGGTTGTTATTTCCAACAGCTCTGTTCTACTTACCGTACCGAGTGAGTAAATAATGACGTTATTAAAACTGTTGACGATAGGTTGTTATTTCCAACAGCTCTGTTCTACTTACCGTACTGAGTGAGTAAATAATGACGTTATTAAAACTGTTGACGATAGGTTGTTATTTCCAACAGCTCTGTTCTACTTACCGTACTGAGTGAGTAAATAATGACGTTATTAAAACTGTTGACGATAGGTTGTTATTTCCAACAGCTCTGTTCTACTTACCGTAGTGAGTGAGTAAATAATGACGTTATTAAAACTGTTGACGATAGGTTGTTATTTCCAACAGCTCTGTTCTACTTACCGTACTGAGTGAGTAAATAATGACGTTATTAAAACTGTTGACGATAGGTTGTTATTTCCAACAGCTCTGTTCTACTTACCGTACTGAGTGAGTAAATAATGACGTTATTAAAACTGTTGACGATAGGTTGTTATTTCCAACAGCTCTGTTCTACTTACCGTAGTGAGTGAGTAAATAATGACGTTATTAAAACTGTTGACGATAGGTTGTTATTTCCAACAGCTCTGTTCTACTTACCGTAGTGAGTGAGTAAATAATGACGTTATTAAAACTGTTGACGATAGGTTGTTATTTCCAACAGCTCTGTTCTACTTACCGTACTGAGTGAGTAAATAATGACGTTATTAAAACTGTTGACGATAGGTTGTTATTTCCAACAGCTCTGTTCTACTTACCGTAGTGAGTGAGTAAATAATGACGTTATTAAAACTGTTGACGATAGGTTGTTATTTCCAACAGCTCTGTTCTACTTACCGTAGTGAGTGAGTAAATAATGACGTTATTAAAACTGTTGACGATAGGTTGTTATTTCCAACAGCTCTGTTCTACTTACCGTACTGAGTGAGTAAATAATGACGTTATTAAAACTGTTGACGATAGGTTGTTATTTCCAACAGCTCTGTTCTACTTACCGTACCGAGTCAGTAAATAATGACGTTATTAAAACTGTTGACGATAGGTTGTTATTTCCAACAGCTCTGTTCTACTTACCGTACTGAGTGAGTAAATAATGACGTTATTAAAACTGTTGACGATAGGTTGTTATTTCCAACAGCTCTGTTCTACTTAACAGCTCTGTTCTACTTACCGTAGTGAGTGAGTAAATAATGACGTTATTAAAACTGTTGACGATAGGTTGTTATTTCCAACAGCTCTGTTCTACTTACCGTACAGAGTGAGTAAATAATGACGTTATTAAAACTGTTGACGATAGGTTGTTATTTCCAACAGCTCTGTTCTACTTACCGTACTGAGTGAGTAAATAATGACGTTATTAAAACTGTTGACGATAGGTTGTTATTTCCAACAGCTCTGTTCTACTTACCGTACCGAGTGAGTAAATAATGACGTTATTAAAACTGTTGACGATAGGTTGTTATTTCCAACAGCTCTGTTCTACTTACCGTAGTGAGTGAGTAAATAATGACGTTATTAAAACTGTTGACGATAGGTTGTTATTTCCAACAGCTCTGTTCTACTTACCGTACTGAGTGAGTAAATAATGACGTTATTAAAACTGTTGACGATAGGTTGTTATTTCCAACAGCTCTGTTCTACTTACCGTAGTGAGTGAGTAAATAATGACGTTATTAAAACTGTTGACGATAGGTTGTTATTTCCAACAGCTCTGTTCTACTTACCGTTAGTGTGAGTAAATAATGACGTTATTAAAACTGTTGACGATAGTGAGTGAGTAAATAATGACGTTATTAAAACTGTTGACGATAGGTTGTTATTTCCAACAGCTCTGTTCTACTTACCGTAGTGAGTGAGTAAATAATGACGTTATTAAAACTGTTGACGATAGGTTGTTATTTCCAACAGCTCTGTTCTACTTACCGTACCGAGTGAGTAAATAATGACGTTATTAAAACTGTTGACGATAGGTTGTTATTTCCAACAGCTCTGTTCTACTTACCGTAGTGAGTGAGTAAATAATGACGTTATTAAAACTGTTGACGATAGGTTGTTATTTCCAACAGCTCTGTTCTACTTACCGTAGTGAGTGAGTAAATAATGACGTTATTAAAACTGTTGACGATAGGTTGTTATTTCCAACAGCTCTGTTCTACTTACCGTACTGAGTGAGTAAATAATGACGTTATTAAAACTGTTGACGATAGGTTGTTATTTCCAACAGCTCTGTTCTACTTACCGTACTGAGTGAGTAAATAATGACGTTATTAAAACTGTTGACGATAGGTTGTTATTTCCAACAGCTCTGTTCTACTTACCGTAGTGAGTGAGTAAATAATGACGTTATTAAAACTGTTGACGATAGGTTGTTATTTCCAACAGCTCTGTTCTACTTACCGTAGTGAGTGAGTAAATAATGACGTTATTAAAACTGTTGACGATAGGTTGTTATTTCCAACAGCTCTGTTCTACTTACCGTACTGAGTGAGTAAATAATGACGTTATTAAAACTGTTGACGATAGGTTGTTATTTCCAACAGCTCTGTTCTACTTACCGTACTGAGTGAGTAAATAATGACGTTATTAAAACTGTTGACGATAGGTTGTTATTTCCAACAGCTCTGTTCTACTTACCGTAGTGAGTGAGTAAATAATGACGTTATTAAAACTGTTGACGATAGGTTGTTATTTCCAACAGCTCTGTTCTACTTACCGTACTGAGTGAGTAAATAATGACGTTATTAAAACTGTTGACGATAGGTTGTTATTTCCAACAGCTCTGTTCTACTTACCGTACTGAGTGAGTAAATAATGACGTTATTAAAACTGTTGACGATAGGTTGTTATTTCCAACAGCTCTGTTCTACTTACCGTACTGAGTGAGTAAATAATGACGTTATTAAAACTGTTGACGATAGGTTGTTATTTCCAACAGCTCTGTTCTACTTACCGTACTGAGTGAGTAAATAATGACGTTATTAAAACTGTTGACGATAGGTTGTTATTTCCAACAGCTCTGTTCTACTTACCGTACTGAGTGAGTAAATAATGACGTTATTAAAACTGTTGACGATAGGTTGTTATTTCCAACAGCTCTGTTCTACTTACCGTACGTTATTAAAACTGTTGACGATAGGTTGTTATTTCCAACAGCTTTGTGAGTAAATAATGACGTTATTAAAACTGTTGACGATAGGTTGTTATTTCCAACAGCTCTGTTCTACTTACCGTACCGAGTGAGTAAATAATGACGTTATTAAAACTGTTGACGATAGGTTGTTATTTCCAACAGCTCTGTTCTACTTACCGTACTGAGTGAGTAAATAATGACGTTATTAAAACTGTTGACGATAGGTTGTTATTTCCAACAGCTCTGTTCTACTTACCGTACTGAGTGAGTAAATAATGACGTTATTAAAACTGTTGACGATAGGTTGTTATTTCCAACAGCTCTGTTCTACTTACCGTAGTGAGTGAGTAAATAATGACGTTATTAAAACTGTTGACGATAGGTTGTTATTTCCAACAGCTCTGTTCTACTTACCGTAGTGAGTGAGTAAATAATGACGTTATTAAAACTGTTGACGATAGGTTGTTATTTCCAACAGCTCTGTTCTACTTACCGTAGTGAGTGAGTAAATAATGACGTTATTAAAACTGTTGACGATAGGTTGTTATTTCCAACAGCTCTGTTCTACTTACCGTACTGAGTGAGTAAATAATGACGTTATTAAAACTGTTGACGATAGGTTGTTATTTCCAACAGCTCTGTTCTACTTACCGTACGATAGGTTGTTATTTCCAACAGCTGAGTGAGTAAATAATGACGTTATTAAAACTGTTGACGATAGGTTGTTATTTCCAACAGCTCTGTTCTACTTACCGTAGTGAGTGAGTAAATAATGACGTTATTAAAACTGTTGACGATAGGTTGTTATTTCCAACAGCTCTGTTCTACTTACCGTACTGAGTAAATAATGACGTTATTAAAACTGAGTAAATAATGACGTTATTAAAACTGTTGACGATAGGTTGTTATTTCCAACAGCTCTGTTCTACTTACCGTAGTGAGTGAGTAAATAATGACGTTATTAAAACTGTTGACGATAGGTTGTTATTTCCAACAGCTCTGTTCTACTTACCGTAGTGAGTGAGTAAATAATGACGTTATTAAAACTGTTGACGATAGGTTGTTATTTCCAACAGCTCTGTTCTACTTACCGTAGTGAGTGAGTAAATAATGACGTTATTAAAACTGTTGACGATAGGTTGTTATTTCCAACAGCTCTGTTCTACTTACCGTACTGAGTGAGTAAATAATGACGTTATTAAAACTGTTGACGATAGGTTGTTATTTCCAACAGCTCTGTTCTACTTACCGTAGTGAGTGAGTAAATAATGACGTTATTAAAACTGTTGACGATAGGTTGTTATTTCCAACAGCTCTGTTCTACTTACCGTAGTGAGTGAGTAAATAATGACGTTATTAAAACTGTTGACGATAGGTTGTTATTTCCAACAGCTCTGTTCTACTTACCGTAGTGAGTGAGTAAATAATGACGTTATTAAAACTGTTGACGATAGGTTGTTATTTCCAACAGCTCTGTTCTACTTACCGTACTGAGTGAGTAAATAATGACGTTATTAAAACTGTTGACGATAGGTTGTTATTTCCAACAGCTCTGTTCTACTTACCGTAGTGAGTCGTTAGTAAATAATGACGTTATTAAAACTGTTGACGATAGGTTGTTATTTCCAACAGCTCTGTTCTACTTACCGTAGTGAGTGAGTAAATAATGACGTTATTAAAACTGTTGACGATAGGTTGTTATTTCCAACAGCTCTGTTCTACTTACCGTAGTGAGTGAGTAAATAATGACGTTATTAAAACTGTTGACGATAGGTTGTTATTTCCAACAGCTCTGTTCTACTTACCGTACTGAGTGAGTAAATAATGACGTTATTAAAACTGTTGACGATAGGTTGTTATTTCCAACAGCTCTGTTCTACTTACCGTAGTGAGTGAGTAAATAATGACGTTATTAAAACTGTTGACGATAGGTTGTTATTTCCAACAGCTCTGTTCTACTTACCGTAGTGAGTGAGTAAATAATGACGTTATTAAAACTGTTGACGATAGGTTGTTATTTCCAACAGCTCTGTTCTACTTACCGTAGTGAGTGAGTAAATAATGACGTTATTAAAACTGTTGACGATAGGTTGTTATTTCCAACAGCTCTGTTCTACTTACCGTACTGAGTGAGTAAATAATGACGTTATTAAAACTGTTGACGATAGGTTGTTATTTCCAACAGCTCTGTTCTACTTACCGTACCGAGTGAGTAAATAATGACGTTATTAAAACTGTTGAGTAGAGTAAATAATGACGTTATTAAAACTGTTGACGATAGGTTGTTATTTCCAACAGCTCTGTTCTACTTACCGTAGTGAGTGAGTAAATAATGACGTTATTAAAACTGTTGACGATAGGTTGTTATTTCCAACAGCTCTGTTCTACTTACCGTACTGAGTGAGTAAATAATGACGTTATTAAAACTGTTGACGATAGGTTGTTATTTCCAACAGCTCTGTTCTACTTACCGTACTGAGTGAGTAAATAATGACGTTATTAAAACTGTTGACGATAGGTTGTTATTTCCAACAGCTCTGTTCTACTTACCGTACTGAGTGAGTAAATAATGACGTTATTAAAACTGTTGACGATAGGTTGTTATTTCCAACAGCTCTGTTCTACTTACCGTACTGAGTGAGTAAATAATGACGTTATTAAAACTGTTGACGATAGGTTGTTATTTCCAACAGCTCTGTTCTACTTACCGTAGTGAGTGAGTAAATAATGACGTTATTAAAACTGTTGACGATAGGTTGTTATTTCCAACAGCTCTGTTCTACTAAACAGCTGTTGATACCGTAGTGAGTGAGTAAATAATACGTTATTAAAACTGTTGAGTGAGTAAATAATGACGTTATTAAAACTGTTGACGATAGGTTGTTATTTCCAACAGCTCTGTTCTACTTACCGTACTGAGTGAGTAAATAATGACGTTATTAAAACTGTTGACGATAGGTTGTTATTTCCAACAGCTCTGTTCTACTTACCGTACTGAGTGAGTAAATAATGACGTTATTAAAACTGTTGACGATAGGTTGTTATTTCCAACAGCTCTGTTCTACTTACCGTACTGAGTGAGTAAATAATGACGTTATTAAAACTGTTGACGATAGGTTGTTATTTCCAACAGCTCTGTTCTACTTACCGTACTGAGTGAGTAAATAATGACGTTATTAAAACTGTTGACGATAGGTTGTTATTTCCAACAGCTCTGTTCTACTTACCGTACTGAGTGAGTAAATAATGACGTTATTAAAACTGTTGACGATAGGTTGTTATTTCCAACAGCTCTGTTCTACTTACCGTAGTGAGTGAGTAAATAATGACGTTATTAAAACTGTTGACGATAGGTTGTTATTTCCAACAGCTCTGTTCTACTTACCGTACCGAGTGAGTAAATAATGACGTTATTAAAACTGTTGACGATAGGTTGTTATTTCCAACAGCTCTGTTCTACTTACCGTACTGAGTGAGTAAATAATGACGTTATTAAAACTGTTGACGATAGGTTGTTATTTCCAACAGCTCTGTTCTACTTACCGTAGTGAGTGAGTAAATAATGACGTTATTAAAACTGTTGACGATAGGTTGTTATTTCCAACAGCTCTGTTCTACTTACCGTAGTGAGTGAGTAAATAATGACGTTATTAAAACTGTTGACGATAGGTTGTTATTTCCAACAGCTCTGTTCTACTTACCGTAGTGAGTGAGTAAATAATGACGTTATTAAAACTGTTGACGATAGGTTGTTATTTCCAACAGCTCTGTTCTACTTACCGTACTGAGTGAGTAAATAATGACGTTATTAAAACTGTTGACGATAGGTTGTTATTTCCAACAGCTCTGTTCTACTTACCGTAGTGAGTGAGTAAATAATGACGTTATTAAAACTGTTGACGATAGGTTGTTATTTCCAACAGCTCTGTTCTACTTACCGTACCGAGTGAGTAAATAATGACGTTATTAAAACTGTTGACGATAGGTTGTTATTTCCAACAGCTCTGTTCTACTTACCGTAGTGAGTCAGTAAATAATGACGTTATTAAAACTGTTGACGATAGGTTGTTATTTCCAACAGCTCTGTTCTACTTACCGTACTGAGTGAGTAAATAATGACGTTATTAAAACTGTTGACGATAGGTTGTTATTTCCAACAGCTCTGTTCTACTTACCGTACTGAGTGAGTAAATAATGACGTTATTAAAACTGTTGACGATAGGTTGTTATTTCCAACAGCTCTGTTCTACTTACCGTAGTGAGTGAGTAAATAATGACGTTATTAAAACTGTTGACGATAGGTTGTTATTTCCAACAGCTCTGTTCTACTTACCGTACTGAGTGAGTAAATAATGACGTTATTAAAACTGTTGACGATAGGTTGTTATTTCCAACAGCTCTGTTCTACTTACCGTAGTGAGTGAGTAAATAATGACGTTATTAAAACTGTTGACGATAGGTTGTTATTTCCAACAGCTCTGTTCTACTTACCGTATTCCAAGTCAGTAAGTGAGTAAATAATGACGTTATTAAAACTGTTGACGATAGGTTGTTATTTCCAACAGCTCTGTTCTACTTACCGTACTGAGTGAGTAAATAATGACGTTATTAAAACTGTTGACGATAGGTTGTTATTTCCAACAGCTCTGTTCTACTTACCGTAGTGAGTGAGTAAATAATGACGTTATTAAAACTGTTGACGATAGGTTGTTATTTCCAACAGCTCTGTTCTACTTACCGTAGTGAGTGAGTAAATAATGACGTTATTAAAACTGTTGACGATAGGTTGTTATTTCCAACAGCTCTGTTCTACTTACCGTAGTGAGTGAGTAAATAATGACGTTATTAAAACTGTTGACGATAGGTTGTTATTTCCAACAGCTCTGTTCTACTATACCGTTCTACTTACCGTAGGTTGTTATTTCCAACAGCTGAGTGAGTAAATAATGACGTTATTAAAACTGTTGACGATAGGTTGTTATTTCCAACAGCTCTGTTCTACTTACCGTAGTGAGTGAGTAAATAATGACGTTATTAAAACTGTTGACGATAGGTTGTTATTTCCAACAGCTCTGTTCTACTTACCGTAGTGAGTGAGTAAATAATGACGTTATTAAAACTGTTGACGATAGGTTGTTATTTCCAACAGCTCTGTTCTACTTACCGTACTGAGTGAGTAAATAATGACGTTATTAAAACTGTTGACGATAGGTTGTTATTTCCAACAGCTCTGTTCTACTTACCGTAGTGAGTGAGTAAATAATGACGTTATTAAAACTGTTGACGATAGGTTGTTATTTCCAACAGCTCTGTTCTACTTACCGTAGTGAGTGAGTAAATAATGACGTTATTAAAACTGTTGACGATAGGTTGTTATTTCCAACAGCTCTGTTCTACTTACCGTACTGAGTCAGTAAATAATGACGTTATTAAAACTGTTGACGATAGGTTGTTATTTCCAACAGCTCTGTTCTACTTACCGTAGTGAGTGAGTAAATAATGACGTTATTAAAACTGTTGACGATAGGTTGTTATTTCCAACAGCTCTGTTCTACTTACCGTACTGAGTGAGTAAATAATGACGTTATTAAAACTGTTGACGATAGGTTGTTATTTCCAACAGCTTTGTTCTACTTACCATACCGAGTCAGTAAATAATGACGTTTTTAAAACTGTTGACGATAGGTTGTTATTTCCAACAGCTCTGTTCTACTTACCGTAGTGAGTGAGTAAATAATGACGTTATTAAAACTGTTGACGATAGGTTGTTATTTCCAACAGCTCTGTTCTACTTACCGTAGTGAGTGAGTAAATAATGACGTTATTAAAACTGTTTACGATAGGTTGTTATTTCCAACAGCTCTGTTCTACTTACCGTACTGAGTGAGTAAATAATGACGTTATTAAAACTGTTGACGATAGGTTGTTATTTCCAACAGCTCTGTTCTACTTACCGTATTTCGTCAGTAAATAATGACGTTATTAAAACTGTTGACGATAGGTTATTATTTCCAACAGCTCTTTTCTACTTACCGTAGTGAGTGAGTAAATAATGACGTTATTAAAACTGTTGACGATAGGTTGTTATTTCCAACAGCTTTGTTCTACTTACCGTACTGAGTGAGTAAATAATGACGTTATTAAAACTGTTGACGATAGGTTGTTATTTCCAACAGCTCTGTTCTACTTACCGTACTGAGTGAGTAAATAATGACGTTATTAAAACTGTTGACGATAGGTTGTTATTTCCAACAGCTCTGTTCTACTTACCGTAGTGAGTGAGTAAATAATGACGTTATTAAAACTGTTGACGATAGGTTGTTATTTCCAACAGCTCTGTTCTACTTACCGTAGTGAGTGAGTAAATAATGACGTTATTAAAACTGTTGACGATAGGTTGTTATTTCCAACAGCTCTGTTCTACTTACCGTACTGAGTGAGTAAATAATGACGTTATTAAAACTGTTGACGATAGGTTGTTATTTCCAACAGCTCTGTTCTACTTACCGTACCGAGTCAGTAAATAATGACGTTATTAAAACTGTTGACGATAGGTTGTTATTTCCAACAGCTCTGTTCTACTTACCGTATTGAGTCAGTAAATAATGACGTTATTAAAACTGTTGACGATAGGTTGTTATTTCCAACAGCTCTGTTCTACTTACCGTAGTGAGTGAGTAAATAATGACGTTATTAAAACTGTTGACGATAGGTTGTTATTTCCAACAGCTCTGTTCTACTTACCGTACTGAGTGAGTAAATAATGACGTTATTAAAACTGTTGACGATAGGTTGTTATTTCCAACAGCTCTGTTCTACTTACCGTACTGAGTGAGTAAATAATGACGTTATTAAAACTGTTGACGATAGGTTGTTATTTCCAACAGCTCTGTTCTACTTACCGTACTGAGTCAGTAAATAATGACGTTATTAAAACTGTTGACGATAGATTTCCAACAGCTTTGTTCTACTTACCGTTAGTCAGTAAATAATGACGTTATTAAAACTGTTGACGATAGGTTGTTATTTCCAACAGCTCTGTTCACTTACCGTACTGAGTGAGTAAATAATGACGTTATTAAAACTGTTGACGATAGGTTGTTATTTCCAACAGCTCTGTTCTACTTACCGTAGTGAGTGAGTAAATAATGACGTTATTAAAACTGTTGACGATAGGTTGTTATTTCCAACAGCTCTGTTCTACTTACCGTACTGAGTGAGTAAATAATGACGTTATTAAAACTGTTGACGATAGGTTGTTATTTCCAACAGCTTATTAAAACTGTTCTACTTACCGTACTGAGTGAGTAAATAATGACGTTATTAAAACTGTTGACGATAGGTTGTTATTTCCAACAGCTCTGTTCTACTTACCGTAGTGAGTGAGTAAATAATGACGTTATTAAAACTGTTGACGATAGGTTGTTATTTCCAACAGCTCTGTTCTACTTACCGTACTGAGTGAGTAAATAATGACGTTATTAAAACTGTTGACGATAGGTTGTTATTTCAACAGCTCTGTTCTACTTACCGTAGTGAGTGAGTAAATAATGACGTTATTAAAACTGTTTACGATAGGTTGTTATTTCCAACAGCTCTGTTCTACTTACCGTACTGAGTGAGTAAATAATGACGTTATTAAAACTGTTGACGATAGGTTGTTATTTCCAACAGCTCTGTTCTACTTACCGTAGTGAGTGAGTAAATAATGACGTTATTAAAACTGTTTACGATAGGTTGTTATTTCCCAACAGCTCTGTTCTACTTACCGTAGTGAGTGAGTAAATAATGACGTTATTAAAACTGTTGACGATAGGTTGTTATTTCCAACAGCTCTGTTCTACTTACCGTAGTGAGTCAGTAAATAATGACGTTATTAAAACTGTTGACGATAGGTTGTTATTTCCAACAGCTCTGTTCTACTACCGTACCGAGTGAGTAAATAATGACGTTATTAAAACTGTTGACGATAGGTTGTTATTTCCAACAGCTCTGTTCTACTTACCGTAGTGAGTGAGTAAATAATGACGTTATTAAAACTGTTGACGATAGGTTGTTATTTCCAACAGCTCTGTCTACTTACCGTAATGAGTGAGTAAATAATGACGTTATTAAAACTGTTGACGATAGGTTGTTATTTCCAACAGCTCTGTTCTACTTACCGTACTGAGTGAGTAAATAATGACGTTATTAAAACTGTTGACCATAGGTTGTTACCAACAGCTCTGTTCTACCGTACTGAGTGCGAGTAAATAATGACGTTATTAAAACTGTTTACGATAGGTTGTTATTTCCAACAGCTCTGTTCTACTAACCGTACTGAGTGAGTAAATAATGACGTTATTAAAACTGTTGACGATAGGTTGTTATTTCCAACAGCTCTGTTCTACTTACCGTAGTGAGTGAGTAAATAATGACGTTATTAAAACTGTTGACAATAGGTTGTTATTTCGAACAGCTCTGTTCTACTTACCGTAGTGAGTGAGTAAATAATGACATTATTAAAACTGTTAACGATAGGTTGTTATTTCCAACAGCTCTGTTCTACTTACCTGAGTACTTAAGTAACGACGTTATTAAAACTGTTGACGATGGTTATTATTATTTCTGCTCTGTTCTACTTACCATTCGAATGGGTAAATAATGACGTTATTAAAACTGTTGACGATAGGTTGTTATTTCCAACAGCTCTGTTATACTTACCGTACTTCGTGAGTAAATAATGACGTTATTAAAACTGTTGACGATAGGTTGTTATTTCCCACAGATTTTTTCTACTTACCGTAGTGAGTGAGTAAATAATGACGTTATTAAAACTGTTGACGATAGGTTGTTATTTTCAACAGCTCTGTTCTACTTACCGTAGTGAGTGAGTAAATAATGACGTTATTAAAACTGTTGACGATAGGTTGTTATTTCCAACAGCTCTGTTCTACTTACCATACCGAGGTGAGTAAATAATGACGTTATTAAAACTGTTTACGATAGGTTGTTATTTCCAACAGCTCTGTTCTACTAACCGTTATTGAGTGAGTAAATAATGACGTTATTAAAACTGTTGACGATAGGTTGTTATTTCCAACAGCTCTGTTCTACTAACCGTAGTGAGTGAGTAAATAATGACGTTATTAAAACTGTTGACGATAGGTTGTTATTTCCAACAGCTCTCTGTTCTACTTACCGTAGTGAGTGAGTAAATAATGACGTTATTAAAACTGTTGACAATAGGTTGTTATTTCCAACAGCTTTGTTGTACTTACCATACTGAGTCGGTAAATAATGACGTTATTAAAACTGTTTACGATAGGTTGTTATTTCCAACAGCTCTGTTCTACTTACCGTAGCTTCGTCGGTAAATAATGACGTTATTAAAACAGTTTACGATAGGTTGTTATTTCCAACAGCTCTCTTCTACCAACCGTAGTCAGTCAGTAAATAATGACGTTATTAAAACTGTTGACGATAGGTTGTTATTTCCAACAGCTTTGTTACTACCATACCGTACTCAGTCAGTGCAAATAATGACGTTATTAAACCTGTTTAGAATTGGTTGTTATTTCCAACAGCCTTTGTTGCACTTACCATACCGAGTCAGTAAATAATGACGTTATTAAAACTGTTTACGATAGGTTGTTATTCCAACAGCCTGTTCTATTTCTACTGCACGTCGTCAGTAAATAATGACGTTATTAAAACTGTTGACGATAGGTTGTTATTTCCAACAGCTCTGTTCTACTTACCGTAGTGAGTGAGTAAATGACGTTATTAAAACTGTTTGCTACGATAGGTTGTTATTTCAACAGCTCTGTTCTAATTTACCGTACCAGTCAGTAATAATGACGTTATTAAAACTGTTGACGATAGGTTGTTATTTCCAACAGCTTTGTTCTATTTACCATACCAGTCAGTAAATAATGACGTTATTAAAACTGTTTATGATAGGTTGTTATTTCCAACAGCTCGTTCTACTCCGTAGTGAGCAAGTAATGATGACATTATTAAACTGTTGACGATAGGTTGTTATTTCCAACAGCTCTGTTCTTACTGTAGTGCAAATATTTGAACAATGACGTTATTAAACTGTTGACGATAGATTGTTATTTCCAACAGCTTTGTTGTACTCTACCGTAGTGAGCCAGTAAATAATGACGTTATTAAAACTGTTTACGATAGGTTGTTATTTCCAACAGCTCTGTTCTACTTAACCGTACCGTAGTGAGTAAATAATGACGTTATTAAAACTGTTGACGATAGGTTGTTATTTCCAAGCTTCTGTTCTACTTACCGCAGTGAGTAAGTAAATAATGACGTTATTAAAACTGTTTACGATAGGTTGTTATTTCCAACAGTTGGTGTTTTAACCATACCGAGTCAGTAAATAATGACGTTATTAAAACTGTTGACGATAGGTTGTTATTTCCAGCTCTGTTCTACTTACCGCAGTGAGTCAGTAATAATGACGTTATTAAAACTGACGATAGGTTATTATTTCCAACAGCTCTTTCTACTTACCGTAGTGAGTGAGTAAATAATGACGTTATTAAAACTGTTTACGATAGGTTGATATTTCCAACAGCTCTGTTCTACTTACCGTACTCAGTCAGTAAATAATGACGTTATTAAAACTGTTGACGATAGGTTGTTATTTCCAACAGCTCTGTTCTATTTACCATACTCAGTCAGTAAATAATGACGTTATTAAAACTGTTTATGATAGGTTGTTATTTCCAACAGCTCTGTTCTACTTACCAGTGAGTAAGTAAAGTAATGACGTTATTAAAACTGTTGACGATAGGTTGTTATTTCCAACAGCTCTGTTCTAATTACCGTAGTGAGTAAGTAATTAATGACGTTATTAA